>NW_027117001.1:0-58678 GCF_024137725.1 Prorops nasuta | reverse complement strand
ACTCCCTGACCCCAAGTGAGTTATCATAGCCCCTTTATATGTACTCCCTGACCCAAAGTGAGGTACCATAGCCCCTTTATAAGTACTCCCTGTCCCCAAGTGAGTTTATCCTAGCCCCTTTATAAGTACTCCCTGACCCCAAGTGTGTTACACTAGTTTCATTTATGTATTCCCTGAACACAAGTGAGTTACCCTAGTCCCATAGAGGTACTCCCTGACCCCAAATGAGGCACCGTAGCACCTTTATAAATTCTCCCTGACCCCAAGTGTGTTACCTTAGTCACATAAATGTACTCCCTGACCGCAAGTGAGTTATCCAAGCCCCATTATATGTACTCCCTGACCCCAACTGAGTTATCCTAGCCCCTTTATATGTACTCCCTGACCCCAAGTGAGTTATCCTAGCCCCTTTATAAGTACTCTCTGACCCCAAGTGTGTTACCCTAGTTTCATATTAGTACTCCCTGGCCCCAAGTGAGTTACCATAGCCCCTTTATAAGCACTCCCTGGACCCCAAGTGAGTTATCCTAGCCCCCTTATATGTACTCTCTGACCGCAAGTGAGTTATCATAGCCCCTATATATGTGCTCCCATACCCCAAGTGAGTTACCCTAGTCCCTTATAACTACTCCCTGACCACAAGTGAGTTACCCTAGCCCCTTTACAAGTACACCCTGGCCACAAGTGAGTTACCCTGGTTACATATAAGTTCTCCCAGACACCAAGTGAGTTACCCCAGTCCCATATAAGTACTCCTTGAACCAAAGTGAGTTTCCCTAGATCCTTTATAAGTACTCCCTGACCCCAAGTGTGTTACACTAGTTTCATTTATGTATTCCCTGAACACAAGTGAGTTACCCTAGTCCCATAGAGGTACTCCCTGACCCCAAATGAGGCACCGTAGCACCTTTATAAATTCTCCCTGACCCCAAGTGTGTTACCTTAGTCACATAAATGTACTCCCTGACCGCAAGTGAGTTACCCTAGTCCCATATATGTACTCCCTGATCCCAAGTGAGTTATCCTATCCCCTTTATATGTACTCTCTGACCGCAAGTGAGGTATTCAAACCTCTTTATAAGTACTCCCTGACCCCAAGTGTGTTACCCTAGTCTCATATAAGTACTCCCTGAACCCAAGTGAGTTACCATATCACCTTTATAAGTACTCCCCTCACCCCCAAGGTAAGTTATCCTAGCCCCTTTATAAGTACTCTCTGACCGCAAGTGAGTTATCCTAGCCCCTTTATATGTACTCTCTGACGGCAAGTGAGTTATCCTAGTCCCATTGGAGTACTCCTTGACCCCAAGTGAGTTACCATAACCCCTTTATAAGTACACCCTTGCCACAAGTGAGTTACCTGGTCCCATATAAGTTCTCCCAGACACCAAGTGAGTTAGCCTAGTCCAATATAAGTACTCCTTGACCCAAAGAGAGTTACCCTAGCCCCTTTATAAGTACTCCCTGACCGAAAGTGAGTTACCCTAGTCCCTTATAAGCACTCCCTAACCCCAATTGAGTTACCCTAGTCCCATATATGTACTCCCTGACCCCAAGTGAGTTATCCTATCCCCTTTATATGTACTCTCTAACCGCAAGTGACTAACCCTAGTCCCATATAAGAACTCCCATACCCCAAGTGAGTTACCCTAGTCCCTTATAACTACTCCCTGACCCCAAGTGAGTTACCCTAGCCCCTTTATAAGTACACCCTGGCCACAAGTGAGTTTACCCTGGTTACATATAAGTTCTCCCAGACACCAAGTGAGTTAGCCTAGTCCAATATAAGTACTCCTTGACCCAAAGAGAGTTACCCTAGCCCCTTTATAAGTACTCCCTGACCCCAAGAGAGTTATCATAGCCCCTTTATTTGTACTCCCTGACCCAAGTGTATTACCCTAGTTTCATATATGTATTCCCTGAACACAAGTGAGTTACCATAGTCCCATAGAGGTACTCCCTGACCCCAAATGAGTCACCGTAGCACCTTTATAAGTTCTCCCTGACCCCAAGTGTATAACCTTAGTCTCATAAATGTACTCCCTGACCCCAAGTGAGTTATCATAGCCCCTTTATAAGTACTCCATGACCCCAAGTGAGTTATCCTAGCCCCTTTATAAGTACTCCCTGACCCCAAGTGAGTTATCCTAGCCCCTTTATATGTACTCCCTGACCCCAAGTGAGTTATCCTAGCCCCCTTTATATGTACTCTCTGACCGCAAGTGAGTTAACCCTAGCCCCTTATAAGTACTCCCTGATCCCAAATGTGTTACCTTAGTCCCATAAATGTACTCCCTGACCCCAAGTGAATTAACCTAGCCCCTATATAAGTACTCCCTGACCCCAAGTGAGTTATCCTAGCCCCTTTTATATGTACTCTCTGACCGCAAGTGAGTTATCCTAGCCTCTTCATATGTACTCCCTGACCCCCAAGTATGTTACCCTAGTGTCATATTAGTACTCCCTGGCCACAAGTGAGTTACCATAGCCCCTTTATAAGTACTCCCTGACCCCAATTGAGTTACCCTAGTCCCTTATAACTACTCCCTGACCCCAAGTGAGTTACCCTAGCCCCTTTATAAGTACACCCTGGCAACACGTGAGTTACCCTGGTCCCATATAAGTTCTCCCAAACACCAAGTGAGTTAGCCTAGTCCAATATAAGTACTCCTTGACCCAAAGAGAGTTACCCTAGCCCCTTTATAAGTACCCCCTGACCGCAAGTGAGTTACCCTAGTCCCATATAAGTACTCCCTGACCCCAAGTGAGGTACCATAGCCCCTTTATAAGTACTCCCTGACCCCAAGTGAGTTATCCTATCCCCTTTATATGTACTCTCTGACCGGAAGTGAGTTACCCTTGTCCCATATATGTACTCCCTGACCCCAAGTGAGTTATCCTATCCCCTTTATATGTACTCTCTGACCGCAAGTGAGTTATTCAAACCCCTTTAAAAGTACTCCCTGACCCCAACTGTGTTACCCTAGTCTCGTATAAGTACTCCCTGAACCCAAGTGTGTTACCTTATCCCATTTATAAGTGTTCCCTGACCCCAAGTGAGTTATCATATCCCATTTATATGTACTCTCTGACCGCAAGGTGAGTTACCCTAGTCCCCTC
Organism: Prorops nasuta; assembly: GCF_024137725.1. Classification (NCBI taxonomy): domain Eukaryota; kingdom Metazoa; phylum Arthropoda; class Insecta; order Hymenoptera; family Bethylidae; genus Prorops; species Prorops nasuta. The sequence goes on along the minus strand of NW_027117001.1, from coordinate 55,558 downwards.
TATATGTACTCCCTGACCCCAAGTGAGTTATCCTAGCCCCTTTATATGTACTCCCTGACCCCAAGTGAGTTATCCTAGCCCCTTTATATGTACTCCCTGACCCCAAGTGAGTTATCCTAGACCCTTTATATGTACTCTCTGACCGCAAGTGAGTTATCCTAGCCCCTTTATAAGTACTCCCTGACCCCAAGTGTGTTACCCTAGTATCATATATGTATTCCCTGAACACAAGTGAGATACCTTAGTCCCATAAATGTACTCCCTGACCCCAAGTGAGTTATCCTAGCCCCTTTATATGTACTCTCTGACCGCAAGTGAGTTACCCTAGCCCCTTTATATGTACTCTCTGACCGCAAGTGAGGTATCCTAGCCCCTTTATATATACTCCCTGACCTCAAGTGAGTATCCTAGCCCCTTTATATGTACTCTCTGATCGCAAGTGAGTTATCCTAGCCCCTTTATAAGTACTCCCCTGACGCCAAGTGTGTTACCCTAGTGTCATATTATTACTCCCTGGCCCCAAGTGAGTTATCCTAGCCCCTTTATAAGTACTCCCTGATCCCATGTGTGTTACCTAGTGTCATATTAGTACTCCCTGGCCCCCAATAAGTTACCATAGCCCCTTTATAAGTACTCCCTAAACCCAATTGAGTTATCCTAGCCCCTTTATATGTACTCTCTGACCACAAATGAGTTACCCTAGCCCCTTTATATGTACTCTCTGACTGCAAGGTGAGTTATCCTAGCCCCTTTATATGTACTCCCTGACCCCAAGTGAGTTTATCCTAGCCCCTTTATATGTACTCCCTGACCCAAGTGAGTTATCCTAGCCCCTTTATATGTACTCACTGACCCCAAGTGAGTTATCCTAGACCCTTTATATGTACTCTCTGACCGCAAGTGAGTTATCCTAGCCCCTTTATAAGTACTCCCTGACCCCAAGTGTGTTACCCTAGTATCATATATGTATTCCCTGAACACAAGTGAGATACCTTAGTCCCAATAAATGTACTCCCTGACCCCAAGTGAGTTATCCTAGCCCCTTTATATGTACTCTACTACCGCAAGTGAGTTACTCTAGCCCCTTTATATGTACCCTCTGACCGCAAGTGAGGTATCCTAGCCCCTTTATATGTACTCCCTGACCTCAAGTGAGTTATCCTAGCCCCTTTATATGTACTCTCTGACCGCAAGTGAGTTACCCTAGCCCCTTTATATGTACTATCTGACCGCAAGTGAGTTATCCTAGCCCCTTTATATGTACTCCCTGACCCCAAGTGAGTTATCCTAGCCCCTTTATATGTACTCCCTGACCCCAAGTGAGTTATCCTAGCCCCTTTATATGTACTCCCTGACCCCAAGTGAGTTATACTAGACCCTTTATATGTACTCTCTGACCGCAAGTGAGTTATCCTAGCCCCTTTATAAGTACTCCCTGTCCCCAAGTGTGTTACCCTAGTATCATATATGTATTCCCTGAACACATGTGAGATACCTTAGTCCCATAAATGTACTCCCTGACCCCAAGTGAGTTATCCTAGCCCCTTTATATGTACTCTCTGACCGCCAGTGAGTTACCCTAGCCCCTTTATATGTACTCTCTGACCGCAAGTGAGGTATCCTAGCCCCTTTATATGTACTCCCTGACCTCAAGTGAGTTATCCTAGCCCCTTTATATGTACTCTCTGATCGCAAGTGAGTTATCCTAGCCCCTTTATAAGTATTCCCTGACGCCAAGTGTGTTACCCTAGTGTCATATTAGTACTCCCTGGCCCCAAGTGAGTTATCCTAGCCCCTTTATAAGTACTCCCTGATCCCATGTGTGTTACCCTAGTGTCACATTAGTGCTCCCTGGCCCCAAATAAGTTACCATAGCCCCTTTATAAGTACTCCCTAACCCCAATTGAGTTATCCTAGCCCTTTATATGTACTCCCTGACCCCAAGTGAGTATCCTAGCCCCTTTATATGTACTCCCTGACCCCAAGTGAGTTATACTAGACCCTTTATATGTACTCTCTGACCGCAAGTGAGTTATCCTAGCCCCCTTTATAAGTACTACCTGACCCCAAGTGTGTTACCCTAGTATCATATATGTATTCCCTGAACACATGTGAGATACCTTAGTCCCATAAATGTACTCCCTGACCCCAAGTGAGTTATCCTAGCCCCTTTATATGTACTCTCTGACCGCAAGTGAGTTACCCTAGCCCCTTTATATGTACTCTCTGACCGCAAGTGAGGTATCCTAACCCCTTTATATGTACTCTCTGACCGCAAGTGAGTTACCCTAGCCCCTTATAAGTACTCCCTGATCCCAAATGTGTTACCTTAGTCCCATAAATGTACTCCCTGACCCCAAGTGAATTAACCTAGCCCCTATATAAGTACTCCCTGACCCCAAGTGAGTTATCCTAGCCCCTTTATATGTACTCTCTGACCGCAAGTGAGTTATCCTAGCCTCTTCATATGTACTCCCTGACCCCAAGTATGTTACCCTAGTGTCATATTAGTACTCCCTGGCCACAAGTGAGTTACCATAGCCCCTTTATAAGTACTCCCTGACCCCAATTGAGTTACCCTAGTCCCTTATAACTACTCCCTGACCCCAAGTGAGTTACCCTAGCCCCTTTATAAGTACACCCTGGCAACACGTGAGTTACCCTGGTCCCATATAAGTTCTCCCAAACACCAAGTGAGTTAGGCCTAGTCCAATATAAGTACTCCTTGACCCAAAGAGAGTTACCCTAGCCCCTTTATAAGTACCCCCTGACCGCAAGTGAGTTACCCTAGTCCCATATAAGTACTCCCTGACCCCAAGTGAGGTACCATAGCCCCTTTATAAGTACTCCCTGACCCCAAGTGAGTTATCCTATCCCCTTTATATGTACTCTCTGACCGGAAGTGAGTTACCCTTGTCCCATATATGTACTCCCTGACCCCAAGTGAGTTATCCTATCCCCTTTATATGTACTCTCTGACCGCAAGTGAGTTATTCAAACCCCTTTAAAAGTACTCCCTGACCCCAACTGTGTTACCCTAGTCTCGTATAAGTACTCCCTGAACCCAAGTGTGTTACCTTATCCCATTTATAAGTGTTCCCTGACCCCAAGTGAGTTATCATATCCCATTTATATGTACTCTCTGACCGCAAGTGAGTTACCCTAGTCCCATATATGTACTCCCTGACCCCAAGTGAGTTATCCTATCCCCTTTATATGTACTCTCTGACCGCAAGTGAGTTATTCATACCCCTTTATAAGTACTCCCTGACCCCAAGTGTGTTACCCTAGTCTCATATAAGTACTCCCTGAACCCAAGTGTGTTACCTTAGCCCCTGTATAAGTGTTCCCTGACCCCAAGTGAGTTATCCTATCCCCTTTATATGTACTCTCTGACCGCAAGTGAGTTACCCTAGTCCCTTTATATGTACTCCCTGACCCCAAGTGAGTTATCCTAGCCCCTTTATATGTACTCCCTGACCCCAAGTGAGTTATCCTAGCCCCTTTATATGTACTCCCTGACCCCAAGTGAGTTATCCTAGACCCTTTATATGTACTCTCTGACCGCAAGTGAGTTATCCTAGCCCCTTTATAAGTACTCCCTGACCCCAAGTGTGTTACCCTAGTATCATATATGTATTCCCTGAACACAAGTGAGATACCTTAGTCCCATAAATGTACTCCCTGACCCCAAGTGAGTTATCCTAGCCCCTTTATATGTACTCTCTGACCGCAAGTGAGTTACCCTAGCCCCTTTATATGTACTCTCTGACCGCAAGTGAGGTATCCTAGCCCCTTTATATATACTCCCTGACCTCAAGTGAGTTATCCTAGCCCCTTTATATGTACTCTCTGATCGCAAGTGAGTTATCCTAGCCCCTTTATAAGTACTCCCTGACGCCAAGTGTGTTACCCTAGTGTCATATTATTACTCCCTGGCCCCAAGTGAGTTATCCTAGCCCCTTTATAAGTACTCCCTGATCCCATGTGTGTTACCCTAGTGTCCATATTAGTACTCCCTGGCCCCCAATAAGTTACCATAGCCCCTTTATAAGTACTCCCTAACCCCAATTGAGTTATCCTAGCCCCTTTATATGTACTCTCTGAACACAACTGAGTTACCCTAGCCCCTTTATATGTACTCTCTGACTGCAAGTGAGTTATCCTAGCCCCTTTATATGTACTCCCTGACCCCAAGTGAGTTATCCTAGCCCCTTTATATGTACTCCCTGACCCCAAGTGAGTTATCCTAGCCCCTTTATATGTACTCACTGACCCCAAGTGAGTTATCCTAGACCCTTTATATGTACCTCTCTGACCGCAAGTGAGTTATCCTAGCCCCTTTATAAGTACTCCCTGACCCCAAGTGTGTTACCCTAGTATCATATATGTATTCCCTGAACACAAGTGAGATACCTTAGTCCCATAAATGTACTCCCTGACCCCAAGTGAGTTATCCTAGCCCCTTTATATGTACTCTACTACCGCAAGTGAGTTACTCTAGCCCCTTTATATGTACTCTCTGACCGCAAGTGAGGTATCCTAGCCCCTTTATATGTACTCCCTGACCTCAAGTGAGTTATCCTAGCCCCTTTATATGTACTCTCTGACCGCAAGTGAGTTACCCTAGCCCCTTTATATGTACTATCTGACCGCAAGTGAGTTATCCTAGCCCCTTTATATGTACTCCCTGACCCCAAGTGAGTTATCCTAGCCCCTTTATATGTACTCCCTGACCCCAAGTGAGTTATCCTAGCCCCTTTATATGTACTCCCTGACCCCAAGTGAGTTATACTAGACCCTTTATATGTACTCTCTGACCGCAAGTGAGTTATCCTAGCCCCTTTATAAGTACTCCCTGACCCCAAGTGTGTTACCCTAGTATCATATATGTATTCCCTGAACACATGTGAGATACCTTAGTCCCATAAATGTACTCCCTGACACCAAGTGAGTTATCCTAGCCCCTTTATATGTACTCTCTGACCGCCAGTGAGTTACCCTAGCCCCTTTATATGTACTCTCTGACCGCAAGTGAGGTATCCTAGCCCCTTTATATGTACTCCCTGACCTCAAGTGAGTTATTCTAGCCCCTTTATATGTACTCTCTGATCGCAAGTGAGTTATCCTAGCCCCTTTATAAGTATTCCCTGACGCCAAGTGTGTTACCCTAGTGTCATATTAGTACTCTCTGGCCCCAAGTGAGTTATCCTAGCCCCTTTATAAGTACTCCCTGATCCCATGTGTGTTACCCTAGTGTCACATTAGTGCTCCCTGGCCCCAAATAAGTTACCATAGCCCCTTTATAAGTACTCCCTAACCCCAATTTAGTTATCCTAGCCCCTTTATATGTACTCCCTGACCCCAAGTGAGTTATCCTAGCCCCTTTATATGTACTCCCTGACCCCAAGTGAGTTATACTAGACCCTTTGTATGTACTCTCTGACCGCAAGTGAGTTATCCTAGCCCCTTTATAAGTACTACCTGACCCCAAGTGTGTTACCCTAGTATCATATATGTATTCCCTGAACACATGTGAGATACCTTAGTCCCATAAATGTACTCCCTGACCCCAAGTGAGTTATCCTAGCCCCTTTATATGTACTCTCTGACCGCAAGTGAGTTACCCTAGCCCCTTTATATGTACTCCCTGGCCCCAAGTGAGTTATCCTAGCCCCTTTATAAGTACTTCCTGTTCCCATGTGTGTTACCCTAGTGTCACATTAGTGCTCCCTGGCCCCAAATAAGTTACCATAGCCCCTTTATAAGTACTCCCTAACCCCAATTGAGTTATCGTAGCCCCTTTATATGTACTCTCTGACCACAAGTGAGTTACCCTAGCCCCTTTATATGTACTCTCTGACCGCAAGTGAGTTATCCTAGCCCCTTTATATGTACTCCCTGACCCCAAGTGAGTTATCCTAGCCCCTTTATATGTACTCCCTGACCCCAAGTGAGTTATCCTAGCCCCTTTATATGTACTCCCTAACCCCAAGTGAGTTATCCTAGACCCTTTATATGTGCTCTCTGACCGCAAGTGAGTTATCCTAGCCCCTTTATAAGTACTCCCTGACCCCAAGTGTGTTACCCTAGTATCATATATGTATTCCCTGAACACAAGTGAGATACCTTAGTCCCATAAATGTACTCCCTGACCCCAAGTGAGTTATCCTAGCCCCTTTATATGTACTCTCTGACCGCAAGTGAGTTACCCTACCCCTTTATATGTACCCTCTGACCGCAAGTGAGGTATCCTAGCCCCTTTATATGTACTCCCTGACCTCAAGTGAGTTATCCTAGCCCCTTTATATGTACTCTCTGATCGCAAATGAGTTATCCTAGCCCCTTTATAAGTACTCCCTGACGCCAAGTGTGTTACCCTAGTGTCATATTAGTACTCCCTGGCCCCAAGTGAGTTACCATAGCCCCTTTATAAGTACTCCCTGACCCCAAGTGAGTTATCCTAGCCCCTTTATATGTACTCCCTAACCCCAAGTGAGTTATCCTAGACCCTTTATATGTGCTCTCTGACCGCAAGTGAGTTATCCTAGCCCCTTTATAAGTACTCCCTGACCCCAAGTGTGTTACCCTAGTATCATATATGTATTCCATGAACACAAGTGAGATACCTTAGTCCCATAAATGTACTCCCTGACCCCAAGTGAGTTACCCTAGTATCATATATGTATTCCCTGAACACATTTGAGATACCTTAGTCCCATAAATGTACTCCCTGACCCCAAGTGAGTTATCCTAGCCCCTTTATATGTACTCTCTGACCGCAAGTGAGTTATCCTAGCCCCTTTATATGTACTCCCTGACCCCAAGTGAGTTATACTAGACCCTTTATATGTACTCTCTGACCGCAAGTGAGTTATCCTAGCCCCTTTATAAGTACTCCCTGACCCCAAGTGTGTTACCCTAGTATCATATATGTATTCCCTGAACACATGTGAGATACCTTAGTCCCATAAATGTACTCCCTGACCCCAAGTGAGTTATCCTAGCCCCTTTATATGTACTCTCTGACCGCAAGTGAGTTATCCTAGCCCCTTTATAAGTACTCCCTGACCCCAAGTGTGTTACCCTAGTATCATATATGTATTCCCTGAACACATGTGAGATACCTTAGTCCCATAAATGTACTCCCTGACCCCAAGTGAGTTATCCTAGCCCCTTTATATGTACTCTCTGACCGCAAGTGAGTTACCCTAGCCCCTTTATATGTACTCTCTGACCGCAAGTGAGGTATCCTAGCCCCTTTATATGTACTCCCTGACCTCAAGTGAGTTATCCTAGCCCCTTTATATGTACTCTCTGATCGCAAGTGAGTTATCCTAGCCCCTTTATAAGTATTCCCTGACGCCAAGTGTGTTACCCTAGTGTCATATTAGTACTCCCTGGCCCCAAGTGAGTTATCCTAGCCCCTTTATAAGTACTCCCTGATCCCATGTGTGTTACCCTAGTGTCACATTAGTGCTCCCTGGCCCCAAATAAGTTACCATAGCCCCTTTATAAGTACTCCCTAACCCCAATTGAGTTATCCTAGCCCCTTTATATGTACTCTCTGACCACAAGTGAGTTACCCTAGCCCCTTTATATGTACTCTCTGACCGCAAGTGAGTTATCCTAGCCCCTTTATATGTACTCCCTGACCCCAAGTGAGTTATCCTAGCCCCTTTATATGTACTCCCTGACCCCAAGTGAGTTATCCTAGCCCCTTTATATGTACTCCCCTAACCCCAAGTGAGTTATCCTAGACCCTTTATATGTGCTCTCTGACCGCAAGTGAGTTATCCTAGCCCCTTTATAAGTACTCCCTGACCCCAAGTGTGTTACCCTAGTATCATATATGTATTCCCTGAACACAAGTGAGATACCTTAGTCCCATAAATGTACTCCCTGACCCCAAGTGAGTTATCCTAGCCCCTTTATATGTACTCTCTGACCGCAAGTGAGTTACCCTAGCCCCTTTATATGTACTCTCTGACCACAAGTGAGGTATCCTAGCCCCTTTATATGTACTCCCTGACCTCAAGTGAGTTATCCTAGCCCCTTTATATGTACTCTCTGATCGCAAATGAGTTATCCTAGCCCCTTTATAAGTACTCCCTGACGCCAAGTGTGTTACCCTAGTGTCATATTAGTACTCCCTGGCCCCAAGTGAGTTACCATAGCCCCTTTATAAGTACTCCCTGACCCCAAGTGAGTTATCCTAGCCCCTTTATATGTACTCTCTGACCACAAGTGAGTTACCATAGCCCCTTTATATGTACTCTCTGACCGCAAGTGAGTTATCCTAGCCCCTTTATATGTACTCCCTGACCCCAAGTGAGTTATCCTAGCCCCTTTATATGTACTCCCTGACCCCAAGTGAGTTATCCTAGCCCCTTTAAATGTACTCCCTAACCCCAAGTGAGTTATCCTAGACCCTTTATATGTACTCTCTGACCGCAAGTGAGTTATCCTAGCCCCTTTATAAGTACTCCCCTGACCCCAAGTGTGTTACCCTAGTATCATATATGTATTCCCTGAACACAAGTGAGATACCTTAGTCCCATAAATGTACTCCCCTGACCCCAAGTGAGTTATCCTAGTCCCTTTATATGTACTCTCTGACCGCAAGTGAGTTACCCTAGGCCCTTTATATGTACTCTCTGACCGCAAGTGAGGTATCCTAGCCCCTTTATATGTACTCCCTGACCTCAAGTGAGTTATCCTAGCCCCTTTAAATGTACTCTCTGATCGCAAGTGAGTTATACTAGCCCCTTTATAAGTACTCCCTGAACCCAAGTGTGTTACCCTAGTTTCATTTTTGTATTCCCTGAACACAAGTGAGTTACCCTAGTCCCATAGAGGTACTCCCTGATCCCAAATAAGTCACCGTAGCACCTTTATAAATTCTCCCTGACTCCAAGTGTGTTACCTTAGTCACATAAATGTACTCCCTGACCCCAAGTGAGTTATCCTAGTCTCATCGAATTACACCCTGATCCCAAGTGAGTTAACCTAGCCCCTATATAAGTACTCCCTGACTCCAAGTGAGTTATCCTAGCCGCTTTTTATGTACTCCCTGTCCCTAAGTGAGTACCCTAGTCCCAAATAAGTACTTCCTGACCCCAAGTGAGTTACTATAGCCCCTTTATAAGTACTCCCTGACCCCAAGTGAGTTATCATAGCCCCTTTATATGTACTCCCTGACCCAAAGTGAGGTACCATAGCCCCTTTATAAGTACTCCCTGTCCCCAAGTGAGTTATCCTAGCCCCTTTATAAGTACTCCCTGACCCCAAGTGTGTTACACTAGTTTCATTTATGTATTCCCTGAACACAAGTGAGTTACCCTAGTCCCATAGAGGTACTCCCTGACCCCAAATGAGGCACCGTAGCACCTTTATAAATTCTCCCTGACCCCAAGTGTGTTACCTTAGTCACATAAATGTACTCCCTGACCGCAAGTGAGTTATCCAAGCCCCATTATATGTACTCCCTGACCCCAACTGAGTTATCCTAGCCCCTTTATATGTACTCCCTGACCGCAAGTGAGTTATCCTAGCCCCTTTATACGTACTCTCTGACCCCAAGTGTGTTACCCTAGTTTCATATTAGTACTCCCTGGCCCCAAGTGAGTTACCATAGCCCCTTTATAAGCACTCCCTGACCCCAAGTGAGTTATCCTAGCCCCCTTATATGTACTCCCTGACCGCAAGTGAGTTATCCAAGCCCCATTATATGTACTCCCTGACCCCAACTGAGTTATCCAAGCCCCATTATATGTACTCCCTGACCCCAACTGAGTTATCCTAGCCCCTTTATATGTACTCCCTGACCCCAAGTGAGTTACCCTAGCCCCTTTATAATTACACCCTGGCCACAAGTGAGTTACCCTGGTTACATATAAGTTCTCCCAGACACCAAGTGAGTTACCCCAGTCCCATATAAGTACTCCTTGAACCAAAGTGAGTTACCCTAGATCCTTTATAAGTACTCCCTGAACCCAAGAGAGTTACCCTAGTCCCATATATGTACTCCCTGACCCCCAAGAGAGTTACCCTAGCCCCTTTATAAGTACACCCTGGCAACACGTGAGTTACCCTGGTCCCATATAAGTTCTCCCAAACACCAAGTGAGTTAGCCTAGTCCAATATAAGTACTCCTTGACCCAAAGAGAGTTACCCTAGCCCCTTTATAAGTACCCCCTGACCGCAAGTGAGTTACCCTAGTCCCATATAAGTACTCCCTGACCCCAAGTGAGGTACCATAGCCCCTTTATAAGTACTCCCTGACCCCAAGTGAGTTATCCTATCCCCTTTATATGTACTCTCTGACCGCAAGTGAGTTATTCAAACCCCTTTAAAAGTACTCCCTGACCCCAACTGTGTTACCCTAGTCTCGTATAAGTACTCCCTGAACCCAAGTGTGTTACCTTATCCCATTTATAAGTGTTCCCTGACCCCAAGTGAGTTATCCTATCCCATTTATATGTACTCTCTGACCGCAAGTGAGTTACCCTAGTCCCATATATGTACTCCCTGACCCCAATTGAGTTATCCTATCCCCTTTATATGTACTCTCTGACCGCAAGTGAGTTATTCAAACCCCTTTATAAGTACTCCCTGACCCCAAGTGTGTTACCCTAGTCTCATATAAGTACTCCCTGAACCCAAGTGTGTTACCTTAGCCCCTGTATAAGTGTTCCCTGACCCCAAGTGAGTTATCCTATCCCCTTTATATGTACTCTCTGACCGCAAGTGAGTTACCCTAGTCCCTTTATATGTACTCCCTGACCCCAAGTGAGTTATCCTAGCCCCTTTATATATACTCCCTGACCTCAAGTGAGTTATCCTAGCCCCTTTATATGTACTCTCTGATCGCAAGTGAGTTATCCTAGCCCCTTTATAAGTACTCCCTGACGCCAAGTGTGTTACCCTAGTGTCATATTATTACTCCCTGGACCCAAGTGAGTTATCCTAGCCCCTTTATAAGTACTCCCTGATCCCATGTGTGTTACCCTAGTGTCATATTAGTACTCCCTGGCCCCCAATAAGTTACCATAGCCCCTTTATAAGTACTCCCTAACCCCAATTGAGTTATCCTAGCCCCTTTATATGTACTCTCTGACCACAACTGAGTTACACTAGCCCCTTTATATGTACTCTCTGACCGCAAGTGAGTTATCCTAGCCCCTTTATATGTACTCCCTGACCCCAAGTGAGTTATCCTAGCCCCTCTATATGTACTCCCTGACCCCAAGTGAGTTATCCTAGCCCCTTTATATGTACTCACTGACCCCAAGTGAGTTATCCTAGACCCTTTATATGTACTCTCTGACCGCAAGTGAGTTATCCTAGCCCCTTTATAAGTACTCCCTGACCCCAAGTGTGTTACCCTAGTATCATATATGTATTCCCTGAACACAAGTGAGATACCTTAGTCCCATAAATGTACTCCCTGACCCCAAGTGAGTTATCCTAGCCCCTTTATATGCACTCTACTACCGCAAGAGAGTTACTCTAGCCCCTTTATATGTACTCTCTGACCGCAAGTGAGGTATCCTAGCCCCTTTATATGTACTCCCTGACCTCAAGTGAGTTATCCTAGCCCCTTTATATGTACTCTCTGACCGCAAGTGAGTTACCCTAGCCCCTTTATATGTACTATCTGACCGCAAGTGAGTTATCCTAGCCCCTTTATATGTACTCCCTGACCCCAAGTGAGTTATCCTAGCCCCTTTATATGTACTCCCTGACCCCAAGTGAGTTATCCTAGCCCCTTTATATGTACTCCCTGACCCCAAGTGAGTTATACTAGACCCTTTATATGTACTCTCTGACCGCAAGTGAGTTATCCTAGCCCCTTTATAAGTACTCCCTGACCCCAAGTGTGTTACCCTAGTATCATATATGTATTCCCTGAACACATGTGAGATACCTTAGTCCCATAAATGTACTCCCTGACCCCAAGTGAGTTATCCTAGCCCCTTTATATGTACTCTCTGACCGCAAGTGAGTTACCCTAGCCCCTTTATATGTACTCTCTGACCGCAAGTGAGGTATCCTAGCCCCTTTATATGTACTCCCTGACCTCAAGTGAGTTATCCTAGCCCCTTTATATGTACTCTCTGATCGCAAGTGAGTTATCCTAGCCCCTTTATAAGTATTCCCTGACGCCAAGTGTGTTACCCTAGTGTCATATTAGTACTCCCTGGCCCCAAGTGAGTTATCCTAGCCACTTTATAAGTACTCCCTGATCCCATGTGTGTTACCCTAGTGTCACATTAGTGCTCCCTGGCCCCAAATAAGTTACCATAGCCCCTTTATAAGTACTCCCTAACCCCAATTGAGTTATCCTAGCCCCTTTATATGTACTCCCTGACCCCCAGTGAGTTATCCTAGCCCCTTTATATGTACTCCCTGACCCCAAGTGAGTTATACTAGACCCTTTATATGTACTCTCTGACCGCAAGTGAGTTATCCTAGCCCCTTTATAAGTACTCCCTGACCCCAAGTGTGTTACCCTAGTATCATATATGTATTCCCTGAACACATGTGAGATACCTTAGTCCCATAAATGTACTCCCTGACCCCAAGTGAGTTATCCTAGCCCCTTTATATGTACTCTCTGACCGCAAGTGAGTTACCCTAGCCCCTTTATATGTACTCTCTGACCGCAAGTGAGGTATCCTAGCCCCTTTATATGTACTCCCTGACCTCAAGTGAGTTATCCTAGCCCCTTTATATGTACTCTCTGATCGCAAGTGAGTTATCCTAGCCCCTTTATAAGTATTCCCTGACGCCAAGTGTGTTACCCTAGTGTCATATTAGTACTCCCTGGCCCCAAGTGAGTTATCCTAGCCCCTTTATAAGTACTCCCTGATCCCATGTGTGTTACCCTAGTGTCACATTAGTGCTCCCTGGCCCCAAATAAGTTACCATAGCCCCTTTATAAGTACTCCCTAACCCCAATTGAGTTATCCTAGCCCCTTTATATGTACTCTCTGACCACAAGTGAGTTACCCTAGCCCCTTTATATGTACTCTCTGACCGCAAGTGAGTTATCCTAGCCCCTTTATATGTACTCCCTGACCCCAAGTGAGTTATCCTAGCCCCTTTATATGTACTCCCTGACCCCAAGTGAGTTATCCTAGCCCCTTTATATGTACTCCCTAACCCCAAGTGAGTTATCCTAGACCCTTTATATGTGCTCTCTGACCGCAAGTGAGTTATCCTAGCCCCTTTATAAGTACTCCCTGACCCCAAGTGTGTTACCCTAGTATCATATATGTATTCCCTGAACACAAGTGAGATACCTTAGTCCCATAAATGTACTCCCTGACCCCAAGTGAGTTATCCTAGCCCCTTTATATGTACTCTCTGACCGCAAGTGAGTTACCCTAGCCCCTTTATATGTACTCTCTGACCGCAAGTGAGGTATCCTAGCTCCTTTATATGTACTCCCTGACCTCAAGTGAGTTATCCTAGCCCCTTTATATGTACTCTCTGATCGCAAATGAGTTATCCTAGCCCCTTTATAAGTACTCCCTGACGCCAAGTGTGTTACCCTAGTGTCATATTAGTACTCCCTGGCCCCAAGTGAGTTACCATAGCCCCTTTATAAGTACTCCCTGACCCCAAGTGAGTTATCCTAGCCCCTTTATATGTACTCTCTGACCACAAGTGAGTTACCCTAGCCCCTTTATATGTACTCTCTGACCGCAAGTGAGTTATCCTAGCCCCTTTATATGTACTCCCTGACCCCAAGTGAGTTATCCTAGCCCCTTTATATGTACTCCCTGACCCCAAGTGAGTTATCCTAGCCCCTTTATATGTACTCCCTAACCCCAAGTGAGTTATCCTAGACCCTTTATATGTACTCTCTGACCGCAAGTGAGTTATCCTAGCCCCTTTATAAGTACTCCCTGACCCCAAGTGTGTTACCCTAGTATCATATATGTATTCCCTGAACACAAGTGAGATACCTTAGTCCCATAAATGTACTCCCTGACCCCAAGTGAGTTATCCTAGTCCCTTTATATGTACTCTCTGACCGCAAGTGAGTTACCCTAGGCCCTTTATATGTACTCTCTGACCGCAAGTGAGGTATCCTAGCCCCTTTATATGTACTCCCTGACCTCAAGTGAGTTATCCTAGCCCCTTTAAATGTACTCTCTGATCGCAAGTGAGTTATACTAGCTCCTTTATAAGTACTCCCTGAACCCAAGTGTGTTACCCTAGTTTCATTTATGTATTCCCTGAACACAAGTGAGTTACCCTAGTCCCATAGAGGTACTCCCTGATCCCAAATAAGTCACCGTAGCACCTTTATAAATTCTCCCTGACTCCAAGTGTGTTACCTTAGTCACATAAATGTACTCCCTGACCCCAAGTGAGTTATCCTAGTCTCATCGAATTACACCCTGATCCCAAGTGAGTTAACCTAGCCCCTATATAAGTACTCCCTGACTCCAAGTGAGTTATCCTAGCCGCTTTTTATGTACTCCCTGTCCCTAAGTGAGTACCCTAGTCCCAAATAAGTACTTCCTGACCCCAAATGAGTTACTATAGCCCCTTTATAAGTACTCCCTGACCCCAAGTGAGTTATCATAGCCCCTTTATATGTACTCCCTGACCCAAAGTGAGGTACCATAGCCCCTTTATAGGTACTCCCTGTCCCCAAGTGAGTTATCCTAGCCCCTTTATAAGTACTCCCTGACCCCAAGTGTGTTACACTAGTTTCATTTATGTATTCCCTGAACACAAGTGAGTTACCCTAGTCCCATAGAGGTACTCCCTGGCCCCAAATGAGGCACCGTAGCACCTTTATAAATTCTCCCTGACCCCAAGTGTGTTACCTTAGTCACATAAATGTACTCCCTGACCGCAAGTGAGTTATCCAAGCCCCATTATATGTACTACCTGACCCCAACTGAGTTATCCTAGCCCCTTTATATGTACTCCCTGACCCCAAGTGAGTTATCCTAGCCCCTTTATAAGTACTCTCTGACCCCAAGTGTGTTACCCTAGTTTCATATTAGTACTCCCTGGCCCCAAGTGAGTTACCATAGCCCCTTTATAAGCACTCCCTGACCCCAAGTGAGTTATCCTAGCCCCCTTATATGTACTCTCTGACCGCAAGTGAGTTATCATAGCCCCTTTATATGTGCTCCCATACCCCAAGTGAGTTACCCTAGTCCCTTATAACTACTCCCTGACCCCAAGTGAGTTACCCTAGCCCCTTTATAAGTACACCCTGGCCACAAGTGAGTTACCCTGGTTACATATGTTCTCCCAGACACCAAGTGAGTTACCCCAGTCCCATATAAGTACTCCTTGAACCAAAGTGAGTTACCCTAGATCCTTTATAAGTACTCCCTGAACCCAAGAGAGTTACCCTAGTCCCATATATGTACTCCCTGACCCCAAGAGAGTTACCCTAGCCCTTTAATAAGTACACCCTGGCACCAAGTGAGTTACCCTGGTCCCATATAAGTACTCACAGAAACCATGTGAGTTACCCCAGTCCCATATAAGTACTCCTTGAACCAAAGTGAGTTACCCTAGATCCTTTATAAGTACTCCCTGAAGCCAAGTGAGTTACCATATCACCTTTATAATTACTCCCTGACCCCAAGTGAGTTATCCTAGCCCCTTTATAAGTACTCCCTGAACCCAAGTGAGTTATCCTAGCCCCTTTATAAGTACACCCTGGCCACAAGTGAGTTACCCTGGTCCCATATAAGTTCTCCCAGACACCAAGAGAGTTAGCCTAGTCCAATATAAGTACTCCTTGACCCATAGAGAGTTACCCTAGCCGCTTTATAAGTACTCCCTGACCGCAAGTGAGTTACCCTAGTCCCATATAAGTACTCCCTGACCCCAAGTGAGGTTCCATAGCCCCTTTATAAGTACTCCCTGACCCCAAGTGAGTTATCCTATCCCCATTATATGTACTCTCTGACCGCAAGTGAGTTATCCTAGTCCCATATATGTACTCCCTGATCCCAAGTGAGTTATCCTATCCCCTTTATATGTACTCTCTGACCGCAAGTGAGTTATTCAAACCTCTTTATTAGTACTCCCTGACCCCAAGTGTGTTACCCTAGTCTCATATAAGTACTCCCTGAATCCAAGTGAGTTACCATATCACCTTTATAAGTACTCCCTGAACCCAAGTAAGTTATCCTAGCCCCTTTATAAGTACTCTCTGACCGCAAGTGAGTTATCCTAGCCCCTTTATATGTACTCTCTTACGGCAAGTGAGTTATCCTAGTCCCATTGTAGTACTCCTTGACCCCAAGTGAGTTACCATAACCCCTTTATAAGTACACCCTGGCCACAAGTGAGTTACCCTGGTCCCATATAAGTTCTCCCAGACAGCAAGTGAGTTAGCCTAGTCCAATATAAGTACTCCTTGACCCAAAGAGAGTTACCCTAGCCCCTTTATAAGTACTCCCTGACCGCAAGTGAGTTACCCTAGTCCCTTATAAGCACTCCCTAACCCCAATAGAGTTACCCTAGTCCCATATATGTACTCCCTGACCCCAAGTGAGTTATCCTATCCCCTTTATATGTACTCTCTAACCGCAAGTGACTTACCCTAGTCCCATATAAGAACTCCCATACCCCAAGTGAGTTACCCTAGTCCCTTATAACTACTCCCTGACCCCAAGTGAGTTACCCTAGCCCCTTTATAAGTACACCCTGGCCACAAGTGAGTTACCCTGGTTACATATAAGTTCTCCCAGACACCAAGTGAGTTAGCCTAGTCCAATATAAGTACTCCTTGACCCAAAGAGAGTTACCCTAGCCCCTTTATAAGTACTCCCTGACCCCAAGTGAGTTATCATAGCCCCTTTATTTGTACTCCCTGACCCAAAGTGTATTACCCTAGTTTCATATATGTATTCCCTGAACACAAGTGAGTTACCCTAGTCCCTTTATAAGTACTCCCTGACCCCAAGTGAGTTATCCTAGCCCCTTTATATGTACTCCCTGACCCCAAGTGAGTTATCCTAGCCCCTTTATATGTACTCTCTGACCGCAAGTGAGTTACCCTAGCCCCTTATAAGTACTCCCTGATCCCAAATGTGTTACCTTAGTCCCATAAATGTACTCCCTGACCCCAAGTGAATTAACCTAGCCCCTATATAAGTACTCCCTGACCCCAAGTGAGTTATCCTAGCCCCTTTATATGTACTCTCTGACCGCAAGTGAGTTATCCTAGCCTCTTCATATGTACTCCCTGACCCCAAGTATGTTACCCTAGTGTCATATTAGTACTCCCTGGCCCCAAGTGAGTTACCATAGCCCCTTTATAAGTACTCCCTGACCCCAATTGAGTTATCCTAGCCCCTTTATATGTACTTTCTGACCGCAAGTGAGTTACCCTAGCCCCTTTAGATGTACTCTCTGACCGCAAGTGAGTTATCCTAGCCCCTTAATATGTACTCCCTGACCCCAAGTGAGTTATCCTAGCCCCTTTATATGTACTCCCTGACCCCAAGTGAGTTATCCTATCCCCTTTATATGTACTCTCTGACCGCAAGTGAGTTACCCTAGTCCCATATATGTACTCCCTGACCCCAAGTGAGTTATCCTATCCCCTTTATATGTACACTCTGACCGCAAGTGAGTTATTCAAACCCCTGTATAAGTACTCCCTGACCCCAAGTGTGTTACCCTAGTCTCATATAAGTACTCCCTGAACCCAAGTGAGTTACCATATCACCTTTATAAGTACTCCCTGACCCCAAGTAAGTTATCCTAGCTCCTTTATAAGTACTCTCTGACCGCAAGTGAGTTATCCTAGCCCCTTTATATGTACTCTCTGACGGCAAGTGAGTTATCCTAGTCCCATAGTAGTACTCCTTGACCCCAAGTGAGTTACCATAGCCCCTTTATAAGTACTCCCTGACCCCAAGTGAGTTGCCATAGCCCCTTTATAAGAACTCCCTGACCCCAAGTGAGTTATCCTATCCCCTTTATATGTACTCTCTGACCGCAAGTGAGTTATTCTAGTTTCATATTAGTACTCCCTGGCCCCAAGTGAGTTAACCTAGCCCCTATATAAGTACTCCCTGACCCCAAGTGAGTTATCCTAGTCCCATCGAAGTACTCCCTGACCCCAAGTGAGTTAACCTAGCCCCTATATAAGTACTCCCTGACCCCAAGTTTGTTATCCTAGCCCCTTTATATGTACTCTCTGACCGCAAGTGAGTTATCCTAGCCTCTTCATATGTACTCCCTGACCCCAAGTATGTTACCCTAGTGTCATATTAGTACTCCCTGGCCCCAAGTGAGTTACCATAGCCCCTTTATAAGTACTCCCTGACACCAAGTGAGTTATCCTAGCCTTTTTATATGTACTCCCTGACACCAAGTGAGTTATCCTAGCCCCTTTGTATGTACTCTCTGACCGCAAGTGAGTTACCCTAGCCCCTTTATAAGTACTCCCTGATCCCATGTGTGTTACCCTAGTATCATATTAGTACTCCCTGGCCCCAAATAAGTTACAATAGCCCCTTTATAAGTACTCCCTGACCCCAATTGAGTTATCCTAGCCCCTTTATATGTACTCTCTGACCGCAAGTGAGTTACCCTAGCCCCTTTATATGTACTCTCTGACCGCAAGTGAGTTATCCTAGCCCCTTTATATGTACTCCCTGACACCAAGTGAGTTATCCTAGCCCCTTTATATGTACTCCCTGACCCCAAGTAAGTTATCCTAGCTCCTTTATAAGTACTCTCTGACCGCAAGTGAGTTATCCTAGCCCCTTTATAAGTACTCCCTGACGCCAAGTGTGTTACCCTAGTGTCATATTAGTACTCCCTGGCCCCAAGTGAGTTACCATAGCCCCTGTATAACTACTCCCTGACCCCAAGTGAGTTACCCTAGCCCCTTTATAAGTACACCCTGGCCACAAGTGAGTTACCCTGGTCCCATATAAGTTCTCCCAGACACCAAGTGAGTTAGCCTAGTCTAATATAAGTACTCCTTGACCCAAAGAGAGTTACCCTAGCCCCATTATAAGTACTCCCTAACCCCAAGTGTGTTACCCTAGTTTCATATTAGTACTCCCTGACCCCAAGTGAGTTATCCTAGCCCCTTTATATGTACTCTCTGACCATAAATGAGTTACCCTAGCCTCTTTATATGTACTCTCTGACCGCAAGTGAGTTATCCTAGCCCCATGATATGTACTCCCTTACCCCAAGTGAGTTATCCTAGCCCCTTTATATGTACTCTCTGACCGCAAGTGAGTTATCCTAGCCCCTTTATAAGTACTCCCTGACCCCAAGTGTATTACCCTAGTGTCATATTAGTACTCCCTGGCCCCAAAAGAGTTACCATAGCCCCTTTATAAGTACTCCCTGACCCCAAGTGAGTTATCCTAGCCGCTTTATATGTACTCCCAGACCCCAAGTGAGTTACCCTAGTCCCTTATAAGTACTCCCTGACCCCAAGAGTGTTACCCTCGCCCTTTAATAAGTACACCCTGGCCCCAAGTGAGTTACCCTGGTCCCATATAAGTACTCACAGACACCAATTGAGTTACCATAGCCCCTTTATAAGTACTCCCTGACCCCAAGTGAGTTATCCTAGCCCTTTTATATGTACTCTCTGACCGCAAGTGAGTCACCCTATCCCCTTTATATGTACTCTCTGAACGCAAGTGAGTTATCCTAGCCCATTTATATGTACTCCCTGACCTCAAGTGAGTTATCCTAGCCCCTTTATATGTACTCTCTGACCGCAAGTGAGTTATCCTATCGCCTTTTTATGTACTCTCTAACCGCAAGTGAGTTACCCTAGTCCCATATAAGAACTCCCTGACCCAAAGAGAGTTACCCTAGTCCCATATATGTACTTCCTGACCCCAAGTGAGTTACTGTGGCCCCTTTATAAGTACTCTCTGACCGCAAGTGAGTCACCCTATCCCCTTTATATGTACTCTCTGACCGCAAGTGAGTTATCCTAGCCCCTTTAACTGTACTCCCTGACCCCAAGTGAGTTACCCTAGTCCCATATATGTACTCCATGACCCCAAGTGAGTTATCCTATCCCCTTTATATGTACTCTATGACCGCAAGTGAGTTACCCTAGTCCCATATATGTACTCCCTGACCCCAAGTGAGTTATCCTATCCCCTTTATATGTACTCTCTGACCGCAAGTGAGTTACCCTAGTCCCATATAAGAACTCCCTGTCCCTAAGTGAGTACCCTAGTCGCAAAATAGTACTTCCTGTCCACAAGTGAGTTACTATAGCCCCTTTATAAGTACTCCCTGACCCTAAGTGAGTTATCCTAGCCCCTTTATATGTACTCCCTGACCCCAAGTGAGTTATCCTAGACCCTTTATATGTACTCTCTGACCGCAAGTGGAGTTATCCTAGCCCCTTTATCAGTACTCCCTGACCCCAAGTGTGTTACCCTAGTTTCATATATGTATTCCCTGAACACAAGTGAGTTACCCTAGTCCCATAGACGTACTCCCTGACCCAAAATGAGTCACCGTAGCACCTTTATAAGTTCTCCCTGACCCCAAGTGTGTTGCCTTAGTCACATAAATGTACTCCCTGACCAAAAGTGAGTTGTCCTAGTCCCATCGAAGTACTCCCTGACTTCAAGTGAGTTATCCTAGCCACTTTATATGTACTCTCTGACCGCAAGTGAGTTACCCTATCCCCTTTATATGTACTCTCTGACCGCAAGTGGGATATCCTAGCCCCTTTATATGTACTCCCAGACCCCAAGTGAGTTATCCTAGCCCCTTTATATGTACTCTCTGACCGTAAGTGAGTTATCCTAGCTCCTTTATAAGTACTCCCTGACCCCAAGTGTGTTACCCTAGTGTCATATTAGTACTCCCTGGCCCCAAATGAGTTACCAAAGCCCCTTTATAAGTACTCCCTCACCCCAAGAGAGTTACCCTAGCCCTTTAATAAGTACACCCTGGCCCCAAGTGAGTTACCCTGGTCCCATATAAGTATTCACAGACACCAAGTGAGTTACCATAGCCCCTTTATAAGTACTCCCTGACCCCAAGTGACTTATCCTAGCCCTTTTATATGTACTCCCTGACCGCAAGTGAGTCACCCTAGCCCCTTTATATGTACTCTCTGACCGCAAGTGAGTTACCCTAGTCCCTTATAAGTACTCCCTGACCCCAAGAGAGTTACCTTAGTCCCATAAATGTACTCCCTGACATCAAGTGTGTACCATAGCCCCTTTATAAGTACTCCCTGACCCCAAGTGAGTTACCCTAGTCCCTTATAAGTACTCCCTGACCCCAAGAGAGTTACCTTAGTCCCATAAATGTACTCCCTGAACCCAAGTGAGGTACCATAGCCCCTTTATATGTACTCTCTGACCGCAAGTGAGTTACCCTAGTCCCATATATGTACTCCCTGACCCCAAGTGAGATATCCTATCCCCTTTATATGTACTCTCTGACCGCAAGTGAGTTATTCAAACCCCTTTATTAGTACTCCCAGACCCCAAGTGTGTTACCCTAGACTCATGTAAGTACTGCCTGAACCCAAGTGTGTTACCTTAGCCCCTTTATAAGTGTTCCCTGACCCCAAGTGAGTTATCCTATCCCCTTTATATGTACCCTCTGACCGCAAGTGAGTTACCTTAGTCCCAAATAAGTACTTCCTGTCCCCAAGTGAGTTACTATAGCCCCTTTATAAGTACTCCCTGACCCTAAGTGAGTTATCCTAGCCCCTTTATATGTACTCTCTGACCGCAAGTGAGTTATCCTAGCCCCTTTATATGTATTCCCTTACCCCAAGTGAGTTATCCTAGCCCCTTTATATGTACTCTCTGACCGCAAGTGAGTTACCCTAGCCCCTTTATATGTACTCTCTGACCGCAAGTGAGTTATCCTAGCCCCTTTATATGTACTCCCTGACCCCAAGTGAGTTATCCTAGCCCCTTTATATGTACTCTCTGACCGCAAGTGAGTTATCCTAGCCCCTTTATATGTTCTCCCTGACCCCAAGTGAGTTATCCTAGACCCTTTATATGTACTCTCTGACCGCAAGTGAGTTATCCTAGCCCCTTTATAAGTACTCCCTGACGCCAAGTGTGTTACCCTAGTGTCATATTAGTACTCCCTGGCCCCAAGTCAGTTACCATAGCCCCTTTATAAGTACTCCCTCACCCCAAGTGAGTTATCTTAGCCGCTTTTTATGTACTCCCAAACCCCAAGTGAGTACCCTAGTCCCAAATAAGTACTTCCTGACCCCAAGTGAGTTATCCTAGCCCCTTTATATGTACTCTCTGACCGCAAGTGAGTTATACTAGCCCCTTTATAAGTACTCCCTGAACCCAAGTGTGTTACCCTAGTTTCATTTATGTATTCCCTGAACACAAGTGAGTTACCCTAGTCCCATAGAGGTACTCCCTGATCCCAAATGAGTCACCGTAGCACCTTTATAAATTCTCCTTGACCCCGAGTGTGTTACCTTAGTCACATAAATGTACTCCCTGACTCCAAGTGAGTTATCCTAGTCCCATCGAAGTACTCCCTGACCCCAAGTGAGTTAACCTAGCCCCTATATAAGTACTCCCTGACCCCAAGTGAGTTATCCTAGTCACTTTATATGTACTCTCTGACCGCAAGTGAGTCACCCTATCCCCTTTATATGTACTCTCTGAACGCAAGTGAGTTATCCTAGCCCATTTATATGTACTCCCTGACCCAAAGAGAGTTACCCTAGTCCCATATATGTACTTCCTGACCCCAAGTGAGTTACTATAGCCCCTTTATAAGTACTCTCTGACCGCAAGTGAGTCACCCTATCCCCTTTATATGTACTCTCTGACCGCAAGTGAGTTATCCTAGCCCCTTTAACTGTACTCCCTGACCCCAAGTGAGTTACCCTAGTCCCATATATGTACTCCATGACCCCAAGTGAGTTATCCTATCCCCTTTATATGTACTCTATGACCGCAAGTGAGTTACCCTAGTCCCATATATGTACTCCCTGACCCCAAGTGAGTTATCCTATCCCCTTTATATGTACTCTCTGACCGCAAGTGAGTTACCCTAGTCCCATATAAGAACTCCCTGTCCCTAAGTGAGTACCCTAGTCCCAAAATAGTACTTCCTGTCCACAAGTGAGTTACTATAGCCCCTTTATAAGTACTCCCTGACCCTAAGTGAGTTATCCTAGCCCCTTTATATGTACTCCCTGAACCCAAGTGAGTTATCCTAGACCCTTTATATGTACTCCCTGACCCCAAGTGAGTTATCCTATCCCCTTTATATGTACTCTCTGACCGCAAGTGAGTTACCCTAGTCCCATATATGTACTCCCTGACCCCAAGTGAGTTATCCTATCCCCTTTATATGTACACTCTGACCGCAAGTGAGTTATTCAAACCCCTGTATAAGTACTCCCTGACCCCAAGTGTGTTACCCTAGTCTCATATAAGTACTCCCTGAACCCAAGTGAGTTACCATATCACCTTTATAAGTACTCCCTGACCCCAAGTAAGTTATCCTAGCTCCTTTATAAGTACTCTCTGACCGCAAGTGAGTTATCCTAGCCCCTTTATATGTACTCTCTGACGGCAAGTGAGTTATCCTAGTCCCATAGTAGTACTCCTTGACCCCAAGTGAGTTACCATAGCCCCTTTATAAGTACTCCCTGACCCCAAGTGAGTTGCCATAGCCCCTTTATAAGAACTCCCTGACCCCAAGTGAGTTATCCTAGCCCCTTTATATCTACTCTCTGACGGCAAGTGAGTTATCCTAGTCCCATAGTAGTACTCCTTGACCCCAAGTGAGTTACCATAGCCCCTTTATAAGTACTCCCTGACCCCAAGTGAGTTATCCTAGCTCCTTTATAAGTACTTTCTGACCGCAAGTGAGTTATCCTATCCCCTTTATATGTACTCTCTGACCGCAAGTGAGTTATTCTAGTTTCATATTAGTACTCCCTGGCCCCAAGTGAGTTAACCTAGCCCCTATATAAGTACTCCCTGACCCCAAGTGAGTTATCCTAGTCCCATCGAAGTACTCCCTGACCCCAAGTGAGTTAACCTAGCCCCTATATAAGTACTCCCTGACCCCAAGTTTGTTATCCTAGCCCCTTTATATGTACTCTCTGACCGCAAGTGAGTTATCCTAGCCTCTTCATATGTACTCCCTGACCCCAAGTATGTTACCCTAGTGTCATATTAGTACTCCCTGGCCCCAAGTGAGTTACCATAGCCCCTTTATAAGTACTCCCTGACACCAAGTGAGTTATCCTAGCCTTTTTATATGTACTCCCTGACACCAAGTGAGTTATCCTAGCCCCTTTATATGTACTCTCTGACCGCAAGTGAGTTACCCTAGCCCCTTTATAAGTACTCCCTGATCCCATGTGTGTTACCCTAGTGTCATATTAGTACTCCCTGGCCCCAAATAAGTTACAATAGCCCCTTTATAAGTACTCCCTGACCCCAATTGAGTTATCCTAGCCCCTTTATATGTACTCTCTGACCGCAAGTGAGTTACCCTAGCCCCTTTATATGTACTCTCTGACCGCAAGTGAGTTATCCTAGCCCCTTTATATGTACTCCCTGACCCCAAGTGAGTTATCCTAGCCCCTTTATATGTACTCCCTGACCCCAAGTAAGTTATCCTAGCTCCTTTATAAGTACTCTCTGACCGCAAGTGAGTTATCCTAGCCCCTTTATAAGTACTCCCTGACGCCAAGTGTGTTACCCTAGTGTCATATTAGTACTCCCTGGCCCCAAGTGAGTTACCATAGCCCCTGTATAACTACTCCCTGACCCCAAGTGAGTTACCCTAGCCCCTTTATAAGTACACCCTGGCCACAAGTGAGTTACCCTGGTCCCATATAAGTTCTCCCAGACACCAAGTGAGTTAGCCTAGTCTAATATAAGTACTCCTTGACCCAAAGAGAGTTACCCTAGCCCCATTATAAGTACTCCCTAACCCCAAGTGTGTTACCCTAGTTTCATATTAGTACTCCCTGACCCCAAGTGAGTTATCCTAGCCCCTTTATATGTACTCTCTGACCATAAATGAGTTACCCTAGCCTCTTTATATGTACTCTCTGACCGCAAGTGAGTTATCCTAGCCCCATGATATGTACTCCCTTACCCCAAGTGAGTTATCCTAGCCCCTTTATATGTACTCTCTGACCGCAAGTGAGTTATCCTAGCCCCTTTATAAGTACTCCCTGACCCCAAGTGTATTACCCTAGTGTCATATTAGTACTCCCTGGCCCCAAAAGAGTTACCATAGCCCCTTTATAAGTACTCCCTGACCCCAAGTGAGTTATCCTAGCCGCTTTATATGTACTCCCAGACCCCAAGTGAGTTACCCTAGTCCCTTATAAGTACTCCCTGACCCCAAGAGTGTTACCCTCGCCCTTTAATAAGTACACCCTGGCCCCAAGTGAGTTACCCTGGTCCCATATAAGTACTCACAGACACCAATTGAGTTACCATAGCCCCTTTATAAGTACTCCCTGACCCCAAGTGAGTTATCCTAGCCCTTTTATATGTACTCTCTGACCGCAAGTGAGTCACCCTATCCCCTTTATATGTACTCTCTGAACGCAAGTGAGTTATCCTAGCCCATTTATATGTACTCCCTGACCTCAAGTGAGTTATCCTAGCCCCTTTATATGTACTCTCTGACCGCAAGTGAGTTATCCTATCGCCTTTTTATGTACTCTCTAACCGCAAGTGAGTTACCCTAGTCCCATATAAGAACTCCCTGACCCAAAGAGAGTTACCCTAGTCCCATATATGTACTTCCTGACCCCAAGTGAGTTACTATAGCCCCTTTATAAGTACTCTCTGACCGCAAGTGAGTCACCCTATCCCCTTTATATGTACTCTCTGACCGCAAGTGAGTTATCCTAGCCCCTTTAACTGTACTCCCTGACCCCAAGTGAGTTACCCTAGTCCCATATATGTACTCCATGACCCCAAGTGAGTTATCCTATCCCCTTTATATGTACTCTATGACCGCAAGTGAGTTACCCTAGTCCCATATATGTACTCCCTGACCCCAAGTGAGTTATCCTATCCCCTTTATATGTACTCTCTGACCGCAAGTGAGTTACCCTAGTCCCATATAAGAACTCCCTGTCCCTAAGTGAGTACCCTAGTCGCAAAATAGTACTTCCTGTCCACAAGTGAGTTACTATAGCCCCTTTATAAGTACTCCCTGACCCTAAGTGAGTTATCCTAGCCCCTTTATATGTACTCCCTGACCCCAAGTGAGTTATCCTAGACCCTTTATATGTACTCTCTGACCGCAAGTGGAGTTATCCTAGCCCCTTTATCAGTACTCCCTGACCCCAAGTGTGTTACCCTAGTTTCATATATGTATTCCCTGAACACAAGTGAGTTACCCTAGTCCCATAGACGTACTCCCTGACCCAAAATGAGTCACCGTAGCACCTTTATAAGTTCTCCCTGACCCCAAGTGTGTTGCCTTAGTCACATAAATGTACTCCCTGACCAAAAGTGAGTTGTCCTAGTCCCATCGAAGTACTCCCTGACTTCAAGTGAGTTATCCTAGCCACTTTATATGTACTCTCTGACCGCAAGTGAGTTACCCTATCCCCTTTATATGTACTCTCTGACCGCAAGTGGGATATCCTAGCCCCTTTATATGTACTCCCTGACCCCAAGTGAGTTATCCTAGCCCCTTTATATGTACTCTCTGACCGTAAGTGAGTTATCCTAGCTCCTTTATAAGTACTCCCTGACCCCAAGTGTGTTACCCTAGTGTCATATTAGTACTCCCTGGCCCCAAATGAGTTACCAAAGCCCCTTTATAAGTACTCCCTCACCCCAAGAGAGTTACCCTAGCCCTTTAATAAGTACACCCTGGCCCCAAGTGAGTTACCCTGGTCCCATATAAGTATTCACAGACACCAAGTGAGTTACCATAGCCCCTTTATAAGTACTCCCTGACCCCAAGTGACTTATCCTAGCCCTTTTATATGTACTCCCTGACCGCAAGTGAGTCACCCTAGCCCCTTTATATGTACTCTCTGACCGCAAGTGAGTTACCCTAGTCCCTTATAAGTACTCCCTGACCCCAAGAGAGTTACCTTAGTCCCATAAATGTACTCCCTGACATCAAGTGTGTACCATAGCCCCTTTATAAGTACTCCCTGACCCCAAGTGAGTTACCCTAGTCCCTTATAAGTACTCCCTGACCCCAAGAGAGTTACCTTAGTCCCATAAATGTACTCCCTGAACCCAAGTGAGGTACCATAGCCCCTTTATAAGTACTCCCTGACCCCAAGTGAATTATCCTATCCCCTTTATATGTACTCTCTGACCGCAAGTGAGTTACCCTAGTCCCATATATGTACTCCCTGACCCCAAGTGAGATATCCTATCCCCTTTATATGTACTCTCTGACCGCAAGTGAGTTATTCAAACCCCTTTATTAGTACTCCCAGACCCCAAGTGTGTTACCCTAGACTCATGTAAGTACTGCCTGAACCCAAGTGTGTTACCTTAGCCCCTTTATAAGTGTTCCCTGACCCCAAGTGAGTTATCCTATCCCCTTTATATGTACCCTCTGACCGCAAGTGAGTTACCTTAGTCCCAAATAAGTACTTCCTGTCCCCAAGTGAGTTACTATAGCCCCTTTATAAGTACTCCCTGACCCTAAGTGAGTTATCCTAGCCCCTTTATATGTACTCTCTGACCGCAAGTGAGTTATCCTAGCCCCTTTATATGTATTCCCTTACCCCAAGTGAGTTATCCTAGCCCCTTTATATGTACTCTCTGACCGCAAGTGAGTTACCCTAGCCCCTTTATATGTACTCTCTGACCGCAAGTGAGTTATCCTAGCCCCTTTATATGTACTCCCTGACCCCAAGTGAGTTATCCTAGCCCCTTTATATGTACTCTCTGACCGCAAGTGAGTTATCCTAGCCCCTTTATATGTTCTCCCTGACCCCAAGTGAGTTATCCTAGACCCTTTATATGTACTCTCTGACCGCAAGTGAGTTATCCTAGCCCCTTTATAAGTACTCCCTGACGCCAAGTGTGTTACCCTAGTGTCATATTAGTACTCCCTGGCCCCAAGTCAGTTACCATAGCCCCTTTATAAGTACTCCCTCACCCCAAGTGAGTTATCTTAGCCGCTTTTTATGTACTCCCAAACCCCAAGTGAGTACCCTAGTCCCAAATAAGTACTTCCTGACCCCAAGTGAGTTATCCTAGCCCCTTTATATGTACTCTCTGACCGCAAGTGAGTTATACTAGCCCCTTTATAAGTACTCCCTGAACCCAAGTGTGTTACCCTAGTTTCATTTATGTATTCCCTGAACACAAGTGAGTTACCCTAGTCCCATAGAGGTACTCCCTGATCCCAAATGAGTCACCGTAGCACCTTTATAAATTCTCCTTGACCCCGAGTGTGTTACCTTAGTCACATAAATGTACTCCCTGACTCCAAGTGAGTTATCCTAGTCCCATCGAAGTACTCCCTGACCCCAAGTGAGTTAACCTAGCCCCTATATAAGTACTCCCTGACCCCAAGTGAGTTATCCTAGTCACTTTATATGTACTCTCTGACCGCAAGTGAGTCACCCTATCCCCTTTATATGTACTCTCTGAACGCAAGTGTGTTATCCTAGCCCATTTATATGTACTCCCTGACCCAAAGAGAGTTACCCTAGTCCCATATATGTACTTCCTGACCCCAAGTGAGTTACTATAGCCCCTTTATAAGTACTCTCTGACCGCAAGTGAGTCACCCTATCCCCTTTATATGTACTCTCTGACCGCAAGTGAGTTATCCTAGCCCCTTTAACTGTACTCCCTGACCCCAAGTGAGTTACCCTAGTCCCATATATGTACTCCATGACCCCAAGTGAGTTATCCTATCCCCTTTATATGTACTCTATGACCGCAAGTGAGTTACCCTAGTCCCATATATGTACTCCCTGACCCCAAGTGAGTTATCCTATCCCCTTTATATGTACTCTCTGACCGCAAGTGAGTTACCCTAGTCCCATATAAGAACTCCCTGTCCCTAAGTGAGTACCCTAGTCCCAAAATAGTACTTCCTGTCCACAAGTGAGTTACTATAGCCCCTTTATAAGTACTCCCTGACCCTAAGTGAGTTATCCTAGCCCCTTTATATGTACTCCCTGAACCCAAGTGAGTTATCCTAGACCCTTTATATGTACTCTCTGACCGCAAGTGGAGTTATCCTAGCCCCTTTATAAGTACTCCCTGACCCCAAGTGTGTTACCCTAGTTTCATATATGTATTCCCTGAACACAAGTGAGTTACCCTAGTCCCATAGACGTACTCCCTGACCCAAAATGAGTCACCGTAGCACCTTTATAAGTTCTCCCTGACCCCAAGTGTGTTGCCTTAGTCACATAAATGTACTCCCTGACCAAAAGTGAGTTGTCCTAGTCCCATCGAAGTACTCCCTGACTTCAAGTGAGTTATCCTAGCCCCTTTATATGTACTCTCTGACCGCAAGTGAGTTACCCTATCCCCTTTATATGTACTCTCTGACCGCAAGTGAGATATCCTAGCCCCTTTATATGTACTCCCTGACCCCAAGTGAGTTATCCTAGCCCCTTTATATGTACTCTCTGACCGCAAGTGAGTTATCCTAGCTCCTTTATAAGTACTCCCTGACCCCAAGTGTGTTACCCTAGTGTCATATTAGTACTCCCTGGCCCCAAACGAGTTACCATAGCCCCTTTATAAGTACTCCCTGACCCCAAGAGAGATACCCTAGCCCTTTAATAAGTACACCCTGGCCCCAAGTGAGTTACCCTGGTCCCATATAAGTATTCACAGACACCAAGTGAGTTACCATAGCCCCTTTATAAGTACTCCCTGACCCCAAGTGACTTATCCTAGCCCTTTTATATGTACTCCCTGACCGCAAGTGAGTCACCCTAGCCCCTTTATATGTACTCTCTGACCGCAAGTGAGTTACCCTAGTCCCTTATAAGTACTCCCTGACCCCAAGAGAGTTACCTTAGTCCCATAAATGTACTCCCTGACATCAAGTGTGTACCATAGCCCCTTTATAAGTACTCCCTGACCCCAAGTGAGTTACCCTAGTCCCTTATAAGTACTCCCTGACCCCAAGAGAGTTACCTTAGTCCCATAAATGTACTCCCTGAACCCAAGTGAGGTACCATAGCCCCTTTATAAGTACTCCCTGACCCCAAGTGAATTATCCTATCCCCTTTATATGTACTCTCTGACCGCAAGTGAGTTACCCTAGTCCCATATATGTACTCCCTGACCCTAAGTGAGTTATCCTAGCCCCTTTATATGTACTCTCTGACCGCAAGTGAGTTATCCTAGCCCCTTTATATGTATTCCCTTACCCCAAGTGAGTTATCCTAGCCCCTTTATATGTACTCTCTGACCGCAAGTGAGTTACCCTAGCCCCTTTATATGTACTCTCTGACCGCAAGTGAGTTATCCTAGCCCCTTTATATGTACTCCCTGACCCCAAGTGAGTTATCCTAGCCCCTTTATATGTACTCTCTGACCGCAAGTGAGTTATCCTAGCCCCTTTATATGTTCTCCCTGACCCCAAGTGAGTTATCCTAGACCCTTTATATGTACTCTCTGACCGTAAGTGAGTTATCCTAGCCCCTTTATAAGTACTCCCTGACGCCAAGTGTGTTACCCTAGTGTCATATTAGTACTCCCTGGCCCCAAGTCAGTTACCATAGCCCCTTTATAAGTACTCCCTCACCCCAAGTGAGTTATCTTAGCCGCTTTTTATGTACTCCCAGACCCCAAGTGAGTACCCTAGTCCCAAATAAGTACTTCCTGACCCCAAGTGAGTTATCCTAGCCCCTTTATATGTACTCTCTGACCGCAAGTGAGTTATACTAGCCCCTTTATAAGTACTCCCTGAACCCAAGTGTGTTACCCTAGTTTCATTTATGTATTCCCTGAACACAAGTGAGTTACCCTAGTCCCATAGAGGTACTCCCTGATCCCAAATGAGTCACCGTAGCACCTTTATAAATTCTCCTTGACCCCAAGTGTGTTACCTTAGTCACATAAATGTACTCCCTGACCCCAAGTGAGTTATCCTAGTCCCATCGAAGTACTCCCTGACCCCAAGTGAGTTAACCTAGCCCCTATATAAGTACTCCCTGACCCCAAGTGAGTTATCCTAGTCACTTTATATGTACTCTCTGACCGCAAGTGAGTCACCCTATCCCCTTTATATGTACTCTCTGAACGCAAGTGAGTTATCCTAGCCCATTTATATGTACTCCCTGACCTCAAGTGAGTTATCCTAGTCCCTTTATATTTACTCTCTGACCGCAAGTGAGTTATCCTATCGCCTTTTTATGTACTCTCTAACCGCAAGTGAGTTACCCTAGTCCCATATAAGAACTCCCTGACCCAAAGAGAGTTACCCTAGTCCCATATATGTACTTCCTGACCCCAAGTGAGTTACTATAGCCCCTTTATAAGTACTCTCTGACCGCAAGTGAGTCACCCTATCCCCTTTATATGTACTCTCTGACCGCAAGCGAGTTATCCTAGCCCCTTTAACTGTACTCCCTGACCCCAAGTGAGTTACCCTAGTCCCATATATGTACTCCATGACCCCAAGTGAGTTATCCTATCCCCTTTATATGTACTCTATGACCGCAAGTGAGTTACCCTAGTCCCATATATGTACTCCCTGACCCCAAGTGAGTTATCCTATCCCCTTTATATGTACTCTCTGACCGCAAGTGAGTTACCCTAGTCCCATATAAGAACTCCCTGTCCCTAAGTGAGTACCCTAGTCCCAAAATAGTACTTCCTGTCCACAAGTGAGTTACTATAGCCCCTTTATAAGTACTCCCTGACCCTAAGTGAGTTATCCTAGCCCCTTTATATGTACTCCCTGACCCCAAGTGAGTTATCCTAGACCCTTTATATGTACTCTCTGACCGCAAGTGGAGTTATCCTAGCCCCTTTATAAGTACTCCCTGACCCCAAGTGTGTTACCCTAGTTTCATATATGTATTCCCTGAACACAAGTGAGTTACCCTAGTCCCATAGACGTACTCCCTGACCCAAAATGAGTCACCGTAGAACCTTTATAAGTTCTCCCTGACCCCAAGTGTATTGCCTTAGTCACATAAATGTACTCCCTGACCAAAGTGAGTTGTCCTAGTCCCATCGAAGTACTCCCTGACTTCAAGTGAGTTATCCTAGCCCCTTTATAAGTACTCCCAGACCCCAAGTGTGTTACCCTAGTGTCATATTAGTACTCCCTGGCCCCAAATGAGTTACCATAGCCCCTTTATAAGTACTCCCTGACCCCAAGAGAGTTACCCTAGCCCTTTAATAAGTACACCCTGGCCCCAAGTGAGTTACCCTGGTCCCATATAAGTATTCACAGACACCAAGTGAGTTACCATAGCCCCTTTATAAGTACTCCCTGACCCCAAGTGACTTATCCTAGCCCTTTTATATGTACTCCCTGACCGCAAGTGAGTTACCCTAGTCCCTTATAAGTACTCCCTGACCCCAAGAGAGTTACCTTAGTCCCATAAATGTACTCCCTGACATCAAGTGTGTACCATAGCCCCTTTATAAGTACTCCCTGACCCCAAGTGAGTTACCCTAGTCCCTTATAAGTACTCCCTGACCCCAAGAGAGTTACCTTAGTCCCATAAATGTACTCCCTGAACCCAAGTGAGGTACCATAGCCCCTTTATAAGTACTCCCTGACCCCAAGTGAATTATCCTATCCCCTTTATATGTACTCTCTGACCGCAAGTGAGTTACCCTAGTCCCATATATGTACTCCCTGACCCCAAGTGAGATATCCTATCCCCTTTATATGTACTCTCTGACCGCAAGTGAGTTATTCAAACCCCTTTATAAGTACTCCCAGACCCCAAGTGTGTTACCCTAGACTCATATAAGTACTGCCTGAACCCAAGTGTGTTACCTTAGCCCCTTTATAAGTGTTCCCTGACCCCAAGTGAGTTATCCTATCCCCTTTATATGTACTCTCTGACCGCAAGTGAGTTACCCTAGTCCCAAATAAGTACTTCCTGTCCCCAAGTGAGTTACTATAGCCCCTTTATAAGTACTCCCTGACCCTAAGTGAGTTATCCTAGCCCCTTTATATGTACTCCCTGACCTCAAGTGAGTCATCCTAGCCCCTTTATATGTACTCTCTGACCGCAAGTGAGTTATTCTAGCCCCTTTATATGTATTCCCTTACCCCAAGTGAGTTATCCTAGCCCCTTTATATGTATTCTCTGACCGCAAGTGAGTTACCCTAGCCCCTTTATATGTACTCTCTGACCGCAAGTGAGTTATCCTAGCCCCTTTATATGTACTCCCTGACCCCAAGTGAGTTATCCTAGCCCCTTTATATGTACTCTCTGACCGCAAGTGAGTTATCCTAGCCCCTTTATATGTACTCCCTGACCCCAAGTGAGTTATCCTAGACCCTTTATATGTACTCTCTGTCCGCAAGTGAGTTATCCTAGCCCCTTTATAAGTACTCCCTGACGCCAAGTGTGTTACCCTAGTGTCATATTAGTACTCCCTGGCCCCAAGTGAGTTACCATAGCCCCTTTATAAGTACTCCCTCACCCCAAGTGAGTTATCTTAGCCGCTTTTTATGTACTCCCAGACCCGAAGTGAGTACCCTAGTCCCAAATAAGTACTTCCTGACCCCAAGTGAGTTAACCTAGCCCCTTTATATGTACTCTCTGACCGCAAGTGAGTTATACTAGCCCCTTTATAAGTACTCCCTGAACCCAAGTGTGTTACCCTAGTTTCATTTATGTATTCCCTGAACACAAGTGAGTTACCCTAGTCCCATAGAGGTACTCCCTGATCCCAAATGAGTCACCGTAGCACCTTTATAAATTCTCCTTGACCCCAAGTGTGTTACCTTAGTCACATAAATGTACTCCCTGACCCCAAGTGAGTTATCCTAGTCCCATCGAAGTACTCCCTGACCCCAAGTGTGTTATCCTAGCCCCTTTATATGTACTCTCTGAACACAAGTGAGTTACCCTAGTCCCATATAAGAACTCCCTGACCCCAAGAGTGTTACCCTAGCCCTTTAATAAGTACACCCTGGCCCCAAGTGAGTTACCCTGGTCCCATATAAGTAACTCCTGACCCTAAGTGAGTTACTATACCCCCTTTATATGTACTCCCTGACCTCAAGTGAGTTATCCTAGCCCCTTTATAAGTACTCCCTGACGCCAAGTGTGTTACCCTAGTGTCATATTAGTACTCCCTGGCCCCAAGTGAGTTACCATAGCCCCTTTATAACTATTCCCTGACCCCAAGTGAGTTACCCTAGCCCCTTTATAAGTACACCCTGGCCACAAGTGAGTTACCCTGGTCCCATATAAGTTCTCCCAGACACCAAGTGAGTTAGCCTAGTCCAATATAAGTACTCCTTGACCCAAAGAGAGTTACCCTAGCCCCTTTATAAGTACTCCCTAACCCCAAGTGTGTTACCCTAGTTTCATATTAGTACTCCCTGACCCCAAGTGAGTTATCCTAGCCCCTTTATATGTACTCTCTGACCATAAGTGAGTTACCCTAGCCTCTTTATATGTACTCTCTGACCGCAAGTGAGTTATCCTAGCCACATGATATGTACTCCCTTACCCCAAGTGAGTTATCCTAGCCCCTTTATATGTACTCTCTGACCGCAAGTGAGTTATTCAAACCCCTTTATAAGTACTCCCTGACCCCAAGTGTGTTACCCTAGTCTCATATAAGTACTCCCTGAACCCAAGTTTGTTACCTTAGCCCCTGTATAAGTGTTCCCTGACCCCAAGTGAGTTATCCTATCCCCTTTATATGTACTCTCTGACCGCAAGTGAGTTACCCTATCCCCTTTATATGTACTCTCTGACCGCAAGTGAGATATCCTAGCCCCTTTATATGTACTCCCTGACCCCAAGTGAGTTATCCTAGCCCCTTTATATGTACTCTCTGACCGCAAGTGAGTTATCCTAGCTCCTTTATAAGTACTCCCTGACCCCAAGTGTGTTACCCTAGTGTCATATTAGTACTCCCTGGCCCCAAATGAGTTACCATAGCCCCTTTATAAGTACTCCCTGACCCCAAGAGAGTTACCCTAGCCCTTTAATAAGTACACCCTGGCCCCAAGTGAGTTACCCTGGTCCCATATAAGTATTCACAGACACCAAGTGAGTTACCATAGCCCCTTTATAAGTACTCCCTGACCCCAAGTGACTTATCCTAGCCCTTTTATATGTACTCCCTGACCGCAAGTGAGTCACCCTAGCCCCTTTATATGTACTCTCTGACCGCAAGTTAGTTACCCTAGTCCCTTATAAGTACTCCCTGACCCCAAGAGAGTTACCTTAGTCCCATAAATGTACTCCCTGACATCAAGTGTGTACCATAGCCCCTTTATAAGTACTCCCTGACCCCAAGTGAGTTACCCTAGTCCCTTATAAGTACTCCCTGACCCCAAGAGAGTTACCTTAGTCCCATAAATGTACTCCCTGAACCCAAGTGAGGTACCATAGCCCCTTTATAAGTAGTCCCTGACCCCAAGTGAATTATCCTATCCCCTTTATATGTACTCTCTGACCGCAAGTGAGTTACCCTAGTCCCATATATGTACTCCCTGACCCCAAGTGAGATATCCTATCCCCTTTATATGTACTCTCTGACCGCAAGTGAGTTATTCAAACCCCTTTATTAGTACTCCCAGACCCCAAGTGTGTTACCCTAGACTCATATAAGTACTGCCTGAACCCAAGTGTGTTACCTTAGCCCCTTTATAAGTGTTCCCTGACCCCAAGTGAGATATCCTATCCCCTTTATATGTACTCTCTGACCGCAAGTGAGTTACCTTAGTCCCAAATAAGTACTTCCTGTCCCCAAGTGAGTTACTATAGCCCCTTTATAAGTACTCCCTGACCCTAAGTGAGTTATCCTAGCCCCTTTATATGTACTCTCTGACCGCAAGTGAGTTATCCTAGCCCCTTTATATGTATTCCCTTACCCCAAGTGAGTTATCCTAGCCCCTTTATATGTACTCTCTGACCGCAAGTGAGTTACCCTAGCCCCTTTATATGTACTCCCTGACCCCAAGTGAGTTATCCTAGCCCCTTTATATGTACTCTCTGACCGCAAGTGAGTTATCCTAGCCCCTTTATATGTACTCCCTGACCCCAAGTGAGTTATCCTAGACCCTTTATATGTACTCTCTGACCGCAAGTGAGTTATCCTAGCCCCTTTATAAGTACTCCCTGACGCCAAGTGTGTTACCCTAGTGTCATATTAGTACTCCCTGGCCCCAAGTGAGTTACCATAGCCCCTTTATAAGTACTCCCTCACCCCAAGTGAGTTATCTTAGCCGCTTTTTATGTACTCCCAGACCCCAAGTGAGTACCCTAGTCCCAAATAAGTACTTCCTGACCCCAAGTGAGTTATCCTAGCCCCTTTATATGTACTCTCTGTCCGCAAGTGAGTTATACTAGCCCCTTTATAAGTACTCCCTGAAACCAAGTGTGTTACCCTAGTTTCATTTATGTATTCCCTGAACACAAGTGAGTTACCCTAGTCCCATAGAGGTACTCCCTGATCCCAAATGAGTCACCGTAGCACCTTTATAAATTCTCCTTGACCCCAAGTGTGTTACCTTAGTCACATAAATGTACTCCCTGACCCCAAGTGAGTTATCCTAGTCCCATCGAAGTACTCCCTGACCCCAAGTGAGTTAACCTAGCCCCTATATAAGTACTCCCTGACCCCAAGTGAGTTATCCTAGTCACTTTATATGTACTCTCTGACCGCAAGTGAGTCACCCTATCCCCTTTATATGTACTCTCTGAACGCAAGTGAGTTATCCTAGCCCATTTATATGTACTCCCTGACCTCAAGTGAGTTATCCTAGCCCCTTTATATTTACTCTCTGACCGCAAGTGAGTTATCCTATCGCCTTTTTATGTACTCTCTAACCGCAAGTGAGTTACCCTAGTCCCATATAAGAACTCCCTGACCCAAAGAGAGTTACCCTAGTCCCATATATGTACTTCCTGACCCCAAGTGAGTTACTATAGCCCCTTTATAAGTACTCTCTGACCGCAAGTGAGTCACCCTATCCCCTTTATATGTACTCTCTGACCGCAAGTGAGTTATCCTAGCCCCTTTAACTGTACTCCCTGACCCCAAGTGAGTTACCCTAGTCCCATATATGTACTCCATGACCCCAAGTGAGTTATCCTATCCCCTTTATATGTACTCTATGACCGCAAGTGAGTTACCCTAGTCCCATATATGTACTCCCTGACCCCAAGTGAGTTATCCTATCCCCTTTATATGTACTCTCTGACCGCAAGTGAGTTACCCTAGTCCCATATAAGAACTCCCTGTCCCTAAGTGAGTACCCTAGTCCCAAAATAGTACTTCCTGTACACAAGTGAGTTACTATAGCCCCTTTATAAGTACTCCCTGACCCTAAGTGAGTTATCCTAGCCCCTTTATATGTACTCCCTGACCCCAAGTGAGTTATCCTAGACCCTTTATATGTACTCTCTGACCGCAAGTGGAGTTATCCTAGCCCCTTTATAAGTACTCCCTGACCCCAAGTGTGTTACCCTAGTTTCATATATGTATTCCCTGAACACAAGTGAGTTACCCTAGTCCCATAGACGTACTCCCTGACCCAAAATGAGTCACCGTAGCACCTTTATAAGTTCTCCCTGACCCCAAGTGTATTGCCTTAGTCACATAAATGTACTCCCTGACCAAAGTGAGTTGTCCTAGTCCCATCGAAGTACTCCCTGACTTCAAGTGAGTTATCCTAGCCCCTTTATATGTACTCTCTGACCGCAAGTGAGTTACCCTATCCCCTTTATATGTACTCTCTGACCGCAAGTG
The DNA here is from genome assembly GCF_024137725.1 of Prorops nasuta. Taxonomy (NCBI): domain Eukaryota; kingdom Metazoa; phylum Arthropoda; class Insecta; order Hymenoptera; family Bethylidae; genus Prorops; species Prorops nasuta. Next base: position 17,651 of record NW_027117001.1, on the reverse strand, counting down.
AGATATCCTAGCCCCTTTATATGTACTCCCTGACCCCAAGTGAGTTATCCTAGCCCCTTTATATGTACTCTCTGACCGCAAGTGAGTTATCCTAGCCCCTTTATAAGTACTCCCTGACCCCAAGTGTGTTACCCTAGTGTCATATTAGTACTCCCTGGCCCCAAATGAGTTACCATAGCCCCTTTATAAGTACTCCCTGACCCCAAGAGAGTTACCCTAGCCCTTTAATAAGTACACCCTGGCCCCAAGTGAGTTACCCTGGTCCCATATAAGTATTCACAGACACCAAGTGAGTTACCATAGCCCCTTTATAAGTACTCCCTGACCCCAAGTGACTTATCCTAGCCCTTTTATATGTACTCCCTGACCGCAAGTGAGTTACCCTAGTCCCTTATAAGTACTCCCTGACCCCAAGAGAGTTACCTTAGTCCCATAAATGTACTCCCTGACATCAAGTGTGTACCATAGCCCCTTTATAAGTACTCCCTGACCCCAAGTGAGTTACCCTAGTCCCTTATAAGTACTCCCTGACCCCAAGAGAGTTACCTTAGTCCCATAAATGTACTCCCTGAACCCAAGTGAGGTACCATAGCCCCTTTATAAGTACTCCCTGACCCCAAGTGAATTATCCTATCCCCTTTATATGTACTCTCTGACCGCAAGTGAGTTACCCTAGTCCCATATATGTACTCCCTGACCCCAAGTGAGATATCCTATCCCCTTTATATGTACTCTCTGACCGCAAGTGAGTTATTCAAACCCCTTTATAAGTACTCCCAGACCCCAAGTGTGTTACCCTAGACTCATATAAGTACTGCCTGAACCCAAGTGTGTTACCTTAGCCCCTTTATAAGTGTTCCCTGACCCCAAGTGAGTTATCCTATCCCCTTTATATGTACTCTCTGACCGCAAGTGAGTTACCCTAGTCCCAAATAAGTACTTCCTGTCCCCAAGTGAGTTACTATAGCCCCTTTATAAGTACTCCCTGACCCTAAGTGAGTTATCCTAGCCCCTTTATATGTACTCCCTGACCTCAAGTGAGTCATCCTAGCCCCTTTATATGTACTCTCTGACCGCAAGTGAGTTATCCTAGCCCCTTTATATGTATTCCCTTACCCCAAGTGAGTTATCCTAGCCCCTTTATATGTACTCTCTGACCGCAAGTGAGTTACCCTAGCCCCTTTATATGTACTCTCTGACCGCAAGTGAGTTATCCTAGCCCCTTTATATGTACTCCCTGACCCCAAGTGAGTTATCCTAGCCCCTTTATATGTACTCTCTGACCGCAAGTGAGTTATCCTATCCCCTTTATATGTATTCTCTGACCGCAAGTGAGTTACCCTAGTCCCATATATGTACTCCCTGACCCCAAGTGAGATATCCTATCCCCTTTATATGTACTCCCTGATCCCAAATGAGTCACCGTAGCACCTTTATAAATTCTCCTTGACCCCAAATGTGTTACCTTAGTCACATAAATGTACTCCCTGACCCCAAGTGAGTTAACCTAGCCCCTATATAAGTACTCCCTGACCCCAAGTGAGTTATCCTAGTCCCTTTATATGTACTCTCTGACCGCAAGTGAGTTATCCTAGCCCCATTATATGTACTCCCTGACCCCAAGTGTGTTATCCTAGCCCCTTTATATGTACTCTCTGAACACAAGTGAGTTACCCTAGTCCCATATAAGAACTCCCTGACCCCAAGAGTGTTACCCTAGCCCTTTAATAAGTACACCCTGGCCCCAAGTGAGTTACCCTGGTCCCATATAAGTAATTCCTGACCCTAAGTGAGTTACTATAGCCCCTTTATATGTACTCCCTGACCTCAAGTGAGTTATCCTAGCCCCTTTATAAGTACTCCCTGACGCAAAGTGTGTTACCCTAGTGTCATATTAGTACTCCCTGGCCCCAAGTGAGTTACCATAGCCCCTTTATAACTATTCCCTGACCCCAAGTGAGTTACCCTAGCCCCTTTATAAGTACACCCTGGCCACAAGTGAGTTACCCTGGTCCCATATAAGTTCTCCCAGACACCAAGTGAGTTAGCCTAGTCCAATATAAGTACTCCTTGACCCAAAGAGAGTTACCCTAGCCCCTTTATAAGTACTCCCTAACCCCAAGTGTGTTACCCTAGTTTCATATTAGTACTCCCTGACCCCAAGTGAGTTATCCTAGCCCCTTCATATGTACTCTCTGACCATAAGTGAGTTACCCTAGCCTCTTTATATGTACTCTCTGACCGCAAGTGAGTTATCCTAGCCACATGATATGTACTCCCTTACCCCAAGTGAGTTATCCTAGCCCCTTTATATGTACTCTCTGACCGCAAGTGAGTTATTCAAACCCCTTTATAAGTACTCCCTGACCCCAAGTGTGTTACCCTAGTCTCATATAAGTACTCCCTGAACCCAAGTTTGTTACCTTAGCCCCTGTATAAGTGTTCCCTGACCCCAAGTGAGTTATCCTATCCCCTTTATATGTACTCTCTGACCGCAAGTGAGTTACCCTAGTCCCATAGTAGTACTCTCTGACCGCAAGTGAGATATCCTAGCCCCTTTATATGTACTCCCTGACCCCAAGTGAGTTATCCTAGCCCCTTTATATGTACTCTCTGACCGCAAGTGAGTTACCCTAGTCCCTTATAAGTACTCCCTGACCCCAAGAGAGTTACCTTAGTCCCATAAATGTACTCCCTGACATCAAGTGTGTACCATAGCCCCTTTATAAGTACTCCCTGACCCCAAGTGAGTTACCCTAGTCCCTTATAAGTACTCCCTGACCCCAAGAGAGTTACCTTAGTCCCATAAATGTACTCCCTGAACCCAAGTGAGGTACCATAGCCCCTTTATAAGTACTCCCTGACCCCAAGTGAATTATCCTATCCCCTTTATATGTACTCTCTGACCGCAAGTGAGTTACCCTAGTCCCATATATGTACTCCCTGACCCCAAGTGAGATATCCTATCCCCTTTATATGTACTCTCTGACCGCAAGTGAGTTATTCAAACCCCTTTATTAGTACTCCCAGACCCCAAGTGTGTTACCCTAGACTCATATAAGTACTGCCTGAACCCAAGTGTGTTACCTTAGCCCCTTTATAAGTGTTCCCTGACCCCAAGTGAGTTATCCTATCCCCTTTATATGTACTCTCTGACCGCAAGTGAGTTACCTTAGTCCCAAATAAGTACTTCCTGTCCCCAAGTGAGTTACTATAGCCCCTTTATAAGTACTCCCTGACCCTAAGTGAGTTATCCTAGCCCCTTTATATGTACTCTCTGACCGCAAGTGAGTTATCCTAGCCCCTTTATATGTATTCCCTTACCCCAAGTGAGTTATCCTAGCCCCTTTATATGTACTCTCTGACCGCAAGTGAGTTACCCTAGCCCCTTTATATGTACTCTCTGACCGCAAGTGAGTTATACTAGCCCCTTTATATGTACTCCCTGACCCCAAGTGAGTTATCCTAGCCCCTTTATATGTACTCTCTGACCGCAAGTGAGTTATCCTAGCCCCTTTATATGTACTCCCTGACCCCAAGTGAGTTATCCTAGACCCTTTATATGTACTCTCTGACCGCAAGTGAGTTATCCTAGCCCCTTTATAAGTACTCCCTGACGCCAAGTGTGTTACCCTAGTGTCATATTAGTACTCCCTGGCCCCAAGTGAGTTACCATAGCCCCTTTATAAGTACTCCCTCACCCCAAGTGAGTTATCTTAGCCGCTTTTTATGTACTCCCAGACCCCAAGTGAGTACCCTAGTCCCAAATAAGTACTTCCTGACCCCAAGTGAGTTATCCTAGCCCCTTTATTTGTACTCTCTGACCGCAAGTGAGTTATACTAGCCCCTTTATAAGTACTCCCTGAACCCAAGTGTGTTACCCTAGTTTCATTTATGTATTCCCTGAACACAAGTGAGTTACCCTAGTCCCATAGAGGTACTCCCTGATCCCAAATGAGTCACCGTAGCACCTTTATAAATTCTCCTTGACCCCAAGTGTGTTACCTTAGTCACATAAATGTACTCCCTGACCCCAAGTGAGTTATCCTAGTCCCATCGAAGTACTCCCTGACCCCAAGTAAGTTAACCTAGCCCCTATATAAGTACTCCCTGACCCCAAGTGAGTTATCCTAGTCACTTTATATGTACTCTCTGACCGCAAGTGAGTCACCCTATCCCCTTTATATGTACTCTCTGAACGCAAGTGAGTTATCCTAGCCCATTTATATGTACTCCCTGACCTCAAGTGAGTTATCCTAGCCCCTTTATATGTACTCTCTGACCGCAAGTGAGTTATCCTATCGCCTTTTTATGTACTCTCTAACCGCAAGTGAGTTACCCTAGTCCCATATAAGAACTCCCTGACCCAAAGAGAGTTACCCTAGTCCCATATATGTACTTCCTGACCCCAAGTGAGTTACTATAGCCCCTTTATAAGTACTCTCTGACCGCAAGTGAGTCACCCTATCCCCTTTATATGTACTCTCTGACCGCAAGTGAGTTATCCTAGCCCCTTTAACTGTACTCCCTGACCCCAAGTGAGTTATCCTATCCCCTTTATAAGTACTCCCTGACCGCAAGTGAGTTACCCTAGTCCCATATATGTACTCCATGACCCCAAGTGAGTTATCCTATCCCCTTTATATGTACTCTATGACCGCAAGTGAGTTACCCTAGTCCCATATATGTACTCCCTGACCCCAAGTGAGTTATCCTATCCCCTTTATATGTACTCTCTGACCGCAAGTGAGTTACCCTAGTCCCATATAAGAACTCCCTGTCCCTAAGTGAGTACCCTAGTCCCAAAATAGTACTTCCTGTCCACAAGTGAGTTACTATAGCCCCTTTATAAGTACTCCCTGACCCTAAGTGAGTTATCCTAGCCCCTTTATATGTACTCCCTGACCCCAAGTGAGTTATCCTAGACCCTTTATATGTACTCTCTGACCGCAAGTGGAGTTATCCTAGCCCCTTTATAAGTACTCCCTGACCCCAAGTGTGTTACCCTAGTTTCATATATGTATTCCCTGAACACAAGTGAGTTACCCTAGTCCCATAGACGTACTCCCTGACCCAAAATGAGTCACCGTAGCACCTTTATAAGTTCTCCCTGACCCCAAGTGTGTTGCCTTAGTCACATAAATGTACTCCCTGACCAAAAGTGAGTTGTCCTAGTCCCATCGAAGTACTCCCTGACTTCAAGTGAGTTATCCTAGCCCCTTTATATGTACTCTCTGACCGCAAGTGAGTTACCCTATCCCCTTTATATGTACTCTCTGACCGCAAGTGAGATACACTAGCCCCTTTATATGTACTCCCTGACCCCAAGTGAGTTATCCTAGCCCCTTTATATGTACTCTCTGACCCCAAGAGAGTTACCCTAGCCCTTTAATAAGTACACCCTGGCCCCAAGTGAGTTACCCTGGTCCCATATAAGTATTCACAGACACCAAGTGAGTTACCATAGCCCCTTTATAAGTACTCCCTGACCCCAAGTGACTTATCCTAGCCCTTTTATATGTACTCCCTGACCGCAAGTGAGTCACCCTAGCCCCTTTATATGTACTCTCTGACCGCAAGTGAGTTACCCTAGTCCCTTATAAGTACTCCCTGACCCCAAAAGAGTTACCTTAGTCCCATAAATGTACTCCCTGACATCAAGTGTGTACCATAGCCCCTTTATAAGTACTCCCTGACCCCAAGTGAGTTACCCTAGTCCCTTATAAGTACTCCCTGACCCCAAGAGAGTTACCTTAGTCCCATAAATGTACTCCCTGACCCCAAGTGAGGTACCATAGCCCCTTTATAAGTACTCCCTGACCCCAAGTGAATTATCCTATCCCCTTTATATGTACTCTCTCACCGCAAGTGAGTTACCCTAGTCCCATATATGTACTCCCTGACCCCAAGTGAGATATCCTATCCCCTTTATATGTACTCTCTGACCGCAAGTGAGTTATTCAAACCCCTTTATAAGTACTCCCAGACCCCAAGTGTGTTACCCTAGACTCATATAAGTACTGCCTGAACCCAAGTGTGTTACCTTAGCCCCTTTATAAGTGTTCCCTGACCCCAAGTGAGTTATCCTATCCCCTTTATATGTACTCTCTGACCGCAAGTGAGTTACCCTAGTCCCAAATAAGTACTTCCTGTCCCCAAGTGAGTTACTATAGCCCCTTTATAAGTACTCCCTGACCCTAAGTGAGTTATCCTAGCCCCTTTATATGTACTCCCTGACCTCAAGTGAGTCATCCTAGCCCCTTTATATGTACTCTCTGACCGCAAGTGAGTTATCCTAGCCCCTTTATAAGTACTCCCTGACCCCAAGTGTGTTACCCTAGTGTCATATTAGTACTCCCTGGCCCCAAGTGAGTTACCATATACCCTTTTTAAGTACTCCTTGACCCCAAGTGAGTTATCCTAGCCGCTATATATGTACTCCCCAGACCCCAAGTGAGTTACCCTAGTCCCTTATAAGTACTCCCTGACCCCAAGAGAGTTACCCTAGTCCTATATATGTACTCCCTGACCCAAGTGAGTTATCCTATCGCCTTTTTATGTACTCCTTGACCGCAAGTGAGTTACCCTAGTCCCATATAAGTACTCCCTGACCCCAAGTGAGGTACCATAGCCCCTTTATAAGTACTCCCTGACCCCAAGTGAATTAACCTATCCCCTTTATATGTACTCTCTGACCGCAAGTGAGTTATTGAAAACCCTTTATAAGTACTCCCTGACCCCAAGTGTGTTACCCTAGTCTCATATAAGCACTGCCTGAACCCAAGTGTGTTACCTTAGCCCCTTTATAAGTGTTCCCTAACCCCAAGTGAGTTATCCTATCCCCTTTATATGTACTCTCCTGTCCGCAAGTGAGTTACCCTAGTCCCATATAAGAACTCCCTGTCCCTAAGTGAGTACCCTAGTCCCAAATAAGTACTTCCTGTAATTGAGACTATAGCCCCTTTATAAGTACTCCCTGACCCCAAGTGTGTTACCCTAGTTTCATATATGTATTCCCTGAACACAAGTGAGTTACCCTAGTTCCATAGAGGTACTCCCTGACCCCAAGTGAGTTGTCCTAGTCCCATCGAAGTACTCCCTGACTCCAAGTGAGTTATCCTAGCCCCTCTATATGTACTCTCTGACCGCAAGTGAGTTACCCTAGCCCCTTTATAAGTACTCCCTAACCCAAGTGTGTTACCCTAGTTTCATATTAGTACTCCCTGACCCCAAGTGAGTTATCCTAGCCCCTTTATATGTACTCTCTGACCATAAGTGAGTTACCCTAGCCTCTTTATATGTACTCTCTGACCGCAAGTGAGTTATCCTAGCCACATGATATGTACTCCCTTACCCCAAGTGAGTTATCCTAGCCCCTTTATATGTACTCTCTGACCATAAGTGAGTTACCCTAGCCTCTTTATATGTACTCTCTGACCGCAAGTGAGTTATCCTAGCCACATGATATGTACTCCCTTACCCCAAGTGAGTTATCCTAGCCCCTTTATATGTACTCTCTGACCGCAAGTGAGTTATCCTAGCCCCTTTATAAGTACTCCCTGACCCCAAGTGTGTTACCCTAGTTTCATATTAGTACTCCCTGGCCCCAAGTGAGTTACCGTAGCCCCTTTATAAGTACTCCCTGACCCCAAGTGAGTTATCATAGCCCCTTTATATGTACTCCCTGACCCCAAGTGAGTTATCATAGCCCCTTTATATGTACTCCCTGACCCAAAGTGAGTTATCCTATCCCCTTTATATGTACTCTCTGACCGCAAGTGAGTTATCCTAGTCCCTTTATATGTACTCCCTGACCCCAAGTGAGTTACCATAGCCCCTTAATAAGTACTCCCTGACCCCAAGTGAGTTATCCTAGCACCTTTATATGTACTCTCTGGCTGCAAGTGAGATATCCTAGCCCCAATAAATGTACTCCCTGACCCCAAGTGAGTAATTCTAGCCCCTTTTTATGTACTCTCTGACAGCAAGTGAGTTACCCTGGTCCCATATAAGTACTCCCAGACACAAAGTGAATTAGCCTAGTCCAATAGAAGTACTCCTTGACCCAAAGAGAGTTACCCTAGCCCCTTTATAAGTACTCCCTGAACGCAAGTGAGTTGCCCTAGTCCCATATAAGTACTCCCTGACCCCAAGTGAGGTACCATAGCCCCTTTATAAGTACTCCATGACCCCAAGTGAGTTATCCTAGCCCCTTTATATGTGTTCTCTGACCGCAAGTGAGTTATCCTAATCCAATATAAGTACTCCTTGACCCAAAGAGAGTTACCCTAGCCCCTTTATAAGTACTCCCTAACCCCAAGTGTGTTACCCTAGTTTCATATTAGTACTCCCTGACCCCAAGTGTGTTATCCTAGCCCCTTTATATGTACTCTCTGACCATAAGTGAGTTACCCTAGCCTCTTTATATGTACTCTCTGACCGCAAGTGAGTTATCCTAGCCACATGATATGTACTCCCTTACCCCAAGTGAGTTATCCTAGCCCCTTTATATGTACTCTCTGACCGCAAGTGAGTTATCCTAGCCCCTTTATAAGTACTCCCTGACCCCAAGTGTGTTACCCTAGTGTCATATTAGTACTCCCTGGCCCCAAAAGAGTTACCATAGCCCCTTTATAAGTACTCCCTGACCCCAAGTGAGTTATCCTAGCCGCTTTATATGTACTCCCAGACCCCAAGTGAGTTACCCTAGTCCCTTATAAGTACTCCCTGACCCCAAGAGTGTTACCCTAGCCCTTTAATAAGTACACCCTGGCCCCAAGTGAGTTACCCTGGTCCCATATAAGTACTCACAGACACCAATTGAGTTACCATAGCCCCTTTATAAGTACTCCCTGACCCCAAGTGAGTTATCCTAGCCCTTTTATATGTACTCTCTGACCGCAAGTGAGTCACCCTATCCCCTTTATATGTACTCTCTGAACGCAAGTGAGTTATCCTAGCCCATTTATATGTACTCCCTGACCTCAAGTGAGTTATCCTAGCCCCTTTATATGTACTCTCTGACCGCAAGTGAGTTATCCTATCGCCTTTTTATGTACTCTCTAACCGCAAGTGAGTTACCCTAGTCCCATTTAAGAACTCCCTGACCCAAAGAGAGTTACCCTAGTCCCATATATGTACTTCCTGACCCCAAGTGAGTTACTATAGCCCCTTTATAAGTACTCTCTGACCGCAAGTGAGTCACCCTATCCCCTTTATATGTACTCTCTGACCGCAAGTGAGTTATCCTAGCCCGTTTAACTGTACTCCCTGACCCCAAGTGAGTTATCCTATCCCCTTTATAAATACTCCCTGACCGCAAGTGAGTTACCCTAGTCCCATATATGTACTCCATGACCCCAAGTGAGTTATCCTATCCCCTTTATATGTACTCTATGACCGCAAGTGAGTTACCCTAGTCCCATATATGTACTCCCTGACCCCAAGTGAGTTATCCTATCCCCTTTATATGTACTCTCTGACCGCAAGTGAGTTACCCTAGTCCCATATAAGAACTCCCTGTCCCTAAGTGAGTACCCTAGTCCCAAAATAGTACTTCCTGTCCACAAGTGAGTTACTATAGCCCCTTTATAAGTACTCCCTGACCCTAAGTGAGTTATCCTAGACCCTTTATAAGTACTCCCTGACCCCAAGTGTGTTACCCTAGTGTCATATTAGTACTCCCTAGCCCCAAATGAGTTACCATAGCCCCTTTATAAGTACTCCCTGACCCCAAGAGAGTTACCCTAGCCCTTTAATAAGTACACCCTGGCCCCAAGTGAGTTACCCTGGTCCCATATAAGTATTCACAGACACCAAGTGAGTTACCATAGCCCCTTTATAAGTACTCCCTGACCCCAAGTGACTTATCCTAGCCCTTTTATATGTACTCCCTGACCGCAAGTGAGTCACCCTAGCCCCTTTATATGTACTCTCTGACCGCAAGTGAGTTACCCTAGTCCCTTATAAGTACTCCCTGACCCCAAAAGAGTTACCTTAGTCCCATAAATGTACTCCCTGACATCAAGTGTGTACCATAGCCCCTTTATAAGTACTCCCTGACCCCAAGTGAGTTACCCTAGTCCCTTATAAGTACTCCCTGACCCCAAGAGAGTTACCTTAGTCCCATAAATGTACTCCCTGACCCCAAGTGAGGTACCATAGCCCCTTTATAAGTACTCCCTGACCCCAAGTGAATTATCCTATCCCCTTTATATGTACTCTCTCACCGCAAGTGAGTTACCCTAGTCCCATATATGTACTCCCTGACCCCAAGTGAGATATCCTATCCCCTTTATATGTACTCTCTGACCGCAAGTGAGTTATTCAAACCCCTTTATAAGTACTCCCAGACCCCAAGTGTGTTACCCTAGACTCATATAAGTACTGCCTGAACCCAAGTGTGTTACCTTAGCCCCTTTATAAGTGTTCCCTGACCCCAAGTGAGTTATCCTATCCCCTTTATATGTACTCTCTGACCGCAAGTGAGTTACCCTAGTCCCAAATAAGTACTTCCTGTCCCCAAGTGAGTTACTATAGCCCCTTTATAAGTACTCCCTGACCCTAAGTGAGTTATCCTAGCCCCTTTATATGTACTCCCTGACCTCAAGTGAGTCATCCTAGCCCCTTTATATGTACTCTCTGACCGCAAGTGAGTTATCCTAGCCCCTTTATATGCATTCCCTTACCCCAAGTGAGTTATCCTAGCCCCTTTATATGTACTCTCTGACCGCAAGTGAGTTACCCTGGTCCCATATAAGAACTCCCTGTCCCTAAGTGAGTAACCTACTCCCAAATAAGTACTTCCTGACCCCAAGTGAGTTACTATAGCCCCTTTATAAGTACTCCCTGACCCCAAGTGTGTTACCCTAGTGTCATATTAGTACTCCCTGGCCCCAAGTGAGTTACCATATACCCTTTTTAAGTACTCCCTGACCCCAAGTGAGTTATCCTAGCCGCTATATATGTACTCCCAGACCCCAAGTGAGTTACCCTAGTCCCTTATAAGTACTCCCTGACCCCAAGAGAGTTACCCTAGTCCTATATATGTACTCCCTGACCCCAAGTGAGTTATCCTATCGCCTTTTTATGTACTCTCTAACCGCAAGTGAGTTACCCTGGTCCCATATAAGAACTCCCTGTCCCTAAGTGAGTAACCTACTCCCAAATAAGTACTTCCTGACCCCAAGTGAGTTACTATAGCCCCTTTATAAGTACTCCCTGACCCCAAGTGAGTTATCATAGCCCCTTTATATGTACTCCCTGACCCTAAGTGAGTTATCATAGCCCCTTTATAGGTACTCCCTGACCCCAAGTGAGTTATCCTAGCCCCTTTATATGTACTCCCTGACCCCAAGTGAGTTAACCTAGTCCCTTATAACTACTCCCTGACCCCAAGTGAGTTACCCTAGCCCCTTTATAAGTACACCCTGGCCACAAGCGAGTTACCCTGGTCCCATATAAGTTCTCCCAGACACCAAGTGAGTTAGCCTAGTCCAATATAAGTACTCCTTGACCCAAAGAGAGTTACCCTAGGCCCTTTATAAGTACTCCTTGACCGCAAGTGAGTTACCCTAGTCCCATATAAGTACTCCCTGACCCCAAGTGAGGTACCATAGCCCCTTTATAAGTACTCCCTGACCCCAAGTGAATTAACCTATCCCCTTTATATGTACTCTCTGACCGCAAGTGAGTTATTGAAAACCCTTTATAAGTACTCCCTGACCCCAAGTGTGTTACCCTAGTCTCATATAAGCACTGCCTGAACCCAAGTGTGTTACCTTAGCCCCTTTATAAGTGTTGCCTAACCCCAAGTGAGTTATCCTATCCCCTTTATATGTACTCTCTGTCCGCAAGTGAGTTACCCTAGTCCCATATAAGAACTCCCTGTCCCTAAGTGAGTACCCTAGTCCCAAATAAGTACTTCCTGTAATTGAGACTATAGCCCCTTTATAAGTACTCCCTGACCCTAAGTGAGTAGTCCTACCACCTTTATAAGTACTCCCTGACCCCAAGTGTGTTACCCTAGTTTCATATATGTATTCCCTGAACACAAGTGAGTTACCCTAGTTCCATAGAGGTACTCCCTGACCCCAAGTGAGTTGTCCTAGTCCCATCGAAGTACTCCCTGACTCCAAGTGAGTTATCCTAGCCCCTCTATATGTACTCTCTGACCGCAAGTGAGTTACCCTAGCCCCTTTATATGTACTCTCTGACCGCAAGTGAGTTATCCTAGCCGCTTTATATGTACTCCCAGACCCCAAGTGAGTTACCCTAGTCCCTTATAAGTAATCCCTGACACCAAGAGAGTTACCTTAGTCCCATAAATGTACTCCCTGACCCCAAGTGAGTTATCCTAGCCTTTTATATGTACTCTCTGACCGCAAGTGAGTTATCCTAGCCCCTTTATAAGTACTCCCTAACCCCAAGTGAGTTATCCTAGCCCCTTTATATGTACTCTCTGACCGCAAGCGAGTTACCCTAGTCCCTTTATATGTACTCTCTGACCGCAAGTGATTTATCCTAGCCCCTTTATATGTACTCCCTTACCCCAAGTGAGTTATCCTAGCCCCTTTATATGTACTCTCTGACCGCAAGTGAGTTATCCTAGCCCCTTTATATGTACTCTCTGACCGCAAGTGAGTCACTCTAGCCCCTTTATATGTACTCTCTGACCGCAAGTGAGTTATCCTAGCCCCTTTATAAGTACTCCCTGACGCTAAGTGTGTTACCCTAGTGTCATATTAGTACTCCCTGGCCCCAAGTGAATTACCATAGCCCCTTTATAAGTACTCCCTGACCCCAAGTGAGTTATCCTATCGCCTTTTTATGTACTCTCTAACCGCAAGTGAGTTACCCTAGTCCCATATAAGAACTCCCTGACCCCAAGAGAGTTACACTAGTCCCATATATGTACTTCCTGACCCCAAGTGAGGTACTATAGCCCCTTTATAAGTACTCCCTGACCCCAAGTGAGTTACCATAGCCCCTTTATAAGTACTCCCTGACCCCAAGTGAGTTATCCTAGCCCTTTTATATGTACTCTCTGACCGCAAGTGAGTCACCCTATCCCCTTTATATGTACTCTCTGACCGCAAGTGAGTTATCCTAGCCCCTTTAGCTGTACTCCCTGACCTCAAGTGTGTTATCCTAGCCCCTTTATATGTACTCTCTGACCGCAAGTGAGTTATCCTAGCCCTTTTATAAGTACTCCCTGACGCCAAGTGTGTTACCCTAGTTTCATATTAGTACTCCCTGGCCCCAAGTGAGTTACCATAGCCCCTTTATAAGTACTCCCTGACCCCAAGTGAGTTATCATAGCCCCTTTATATGTACTCCCTGACCCCAAGTGAGTTATCCTAGCCCCTTTTATGTACTCTCAGACCGCAAGTGAGTTATCCTAGCCCCTTTATATGTACTCCCTGACCCCAAGTGAGTTATCCTAGAACCTTTATATGTACTCTCTGACCGCAAGTGAGTTATCCTAGCCGCTTTATATGTACTCTTAGACACCAAGTGAGTTACCCTAGTCCCTTATAAGTACTCCCTGACCCCAAGAGAGTTACCTTAGTCCTATAAATGTACTCCCTGCCCCCAAGTGAGTTATCCTAGCCCCATTATATGTACTCTCTGACCGCAAGTGAGTTATCCTAGCCCCTTTATATGTACTCCCTGACCCCAAGTGAGTTATCCTAGACCCTTTATATGTACTCTCTGACCGCAAGTGAGTTATCCTAGCCCCTTTATAAGTACTCCCTGACCCCAAGTGTGTTACCTTAGTTTCATATATGTATTCCCTGACCCCAAGAGTGTTACCTTAGTCCCATAAATGTACTCCCTGACCCCAAGTGAGTTATCCTAGCCCCTTTATATGTACTCTCTGACCGCAAATGAGTTATCCTAGCCCCTTTATATGTACTCTCTGACCGCAAGTGAGTTATCCTAACCCCTTTATAAGTACTCCCTGACCCCAAGTGAGTTATCCTAGCCCCTATATAAGTACTCTCTGACCGCAAGTGAGTTACCCTAGTCCCATAGTAGTACTCCCTGACCCCAAGCGAGTTACCATAGCCCCTTCATAAGTACTCCCTGACCCCAAGTGAGTTACCAAATCACCTTTATAAGTACTCCCTGACCCCAAGTGAGTTATCCTAGCCGCTTTATATGTACTCCCAGAACCCAACTGAGTTACCCTAGTCCCTTATAAGTACTCCCTGACCCCAAGAGAGTTACCCTAGCCCCTTTATGTGTACTCTCTGACGGCAAGTGAGTTACCCTAGTCCCATAGTAGTACTCCCTGACCCCAAGTGAGTTATCCCAGCCCCTTTATATGTACTCGCTGACCGCAAGTGAGTTACCCTAGCCCCTTTATATGTACTCTCTGACCGCAAGTGAGTTATTCTAGCCCCTTTATATGTACTCCCTGACCCCAAGTGAGTTATCCTAGCCCCTTTATATGTACTCTCTGACCGCAAGTGAGTTATTCTAACCCCTTTATAAGTACTCCCCTGACCCCAAGTGAGTTACCATATCACCTTTATAAGTACTCCCTGACCCCAAGTGAGTTATCCTAGCCCGTTTATAAGTACTCTCTGACCGCAAGTGATATACCCTAGTCCCATAGTAGTACTCCCTGACCCCAAGCGAGTTACCATAGCCCCTTTATAAGTACTCCCTGACCCCAAGTGAGTTACCATATCACCTTTATAAGTACTCCCTGACCCCAAGTGAGTTATCCTAACCCCTTTATAAGTCCTCTCTGAACGCAAGTGAGTTACCGTAGTCCCACAGTAGTACTCCCTGATCCCAAGTGAGTTACCATAGCCCCTTTATAATTACTCCCTGACCCCAAGTGAGTTACCATACCAACTTTATAAGTACTCCCTGACCCCAAGTTAGTTATCCTAGCCCCTTTATAAGTACTCCCTGACCCCAAGTGAGTTATCCTAGCCCCTTATATGTACTCTCTGACCGCAAGTGAGTTATCCTAGCCCCTTTATATGTACTCCCTGACCCCAAGTGAGTTATCCTAGACCCTTTATATGTACTCTCTGACCGCAAGTGAGTTATCCTACCCCCTTTATAAGTACTCCCTGACCCCAAGTGAGTTATCCTAGCCCCTTTATAAGTACTCCCTGACCCCAAGTGTGTTACCTTAGTTTCATATATGTATTCCCTGAACACAAGTGAGTTACCCTAGTCCCATAGAGGTACTCCCTGACCCAAAATGAGTCACCGTAGCACCTTTATAAGTTCTCCCTGATCCCAAGTGTGTTGCCTTAGTCACATAAATGTACTCTCTGACCCCAAGTGAGTTATCCTAGTCCCATCGAAGTACTCCCTGACTCCAAGTGAGTTATCCTAGCTCCTTTATATGTACTCTCTGACCGCAAGTGTGTTACCCTAGCCCCTTTATATGTACTCTCTGACCGCAAGTGAGTTATCCTAGCCGCTTTATATGTACTCTTAGACACCAAGTGAGTTACCCTAGTCCCTTATAAGTACTCCCTGACCCCAAGTGAGTTATCCTAGCCCTTTTATATGTACTCTCTGACCGCAAGTGAGTTACCCTTGCCCCTTTATATGTACTCTCTGACCGCAAGTGAGTTATCCTAGCCGCTTTATATGTACTCTCAGACCCCAAGTGAGTTACCCTAGTCCCTTATAAGTACTCCCTGACCCCAAGAGTGTTACCTTAGTCCCATAAATGTACTCCCCGACCCCAAGTGAGTTATCCTAGCCCCTTTATATGTATTCTCTGACCGCAAGTGAGTTATCCTAGCCCCTTTATAAGTACTCCCTGACCCCAAGCGTGTTACCCTAGTTTTATATTAGTACTTCCTGGCCCCAATTGAGTTACCATAGCCCCTTTATAAGTACTCCCTGACCCCAAGTGAGTTATCCTAGCCCCTTTATATGTACTCTCTGACCGCAAGTGAGTTACCCTAGCCACTTTATATGTACTCTCTGACCGCAAGTGAGCTATCCTAGCCCCTTTATAAGTACTCTCTGACCGCAAGTGAGTTACCCTAGTCCCATAGTAGTACTCACTGACCCCAAGTGAGTTACCATAGCCCCTTTATAAGTACTCCCTGACCCCAAGTGAGTTATCCTAGCCCCTTTATATGTACTCTCTGACGGCAAGTGAGTTATCCTAGTCCCATAGTAGTACTCCTTGACCCCAAGTGAGTTACCATAGCCCCTTTATAAGTACTCCCCTGACCCCAAGTGAGTATCCTAGCCCCTTTATATGTACTCTCTGACCGCAAGTGAGTTATACTAGCCCCTTTATATGTCTTCTCTGACCGCAAGTGAGTTACCCTAGTCCCATAGTAGTACTCCCTGACCCCAAGTGAGTTACCATAGCCCCTTTATAAGTACTCCCTGTCCCCAAGTGAGTTATCCTAGCCCCTTTATATGTCTTCTCTGACCGCATGTGAGTTATCCTATCCCCTTTATAAGTACTCCCCTGACCCCAAGTGTGTTACCTTAGTTTCATATATGTATTCCCTGAACACAAGTGAGTTACCCTAGTCCCATAGAGGTACTCCCTGACCCAAAATAAGTCACCGTAGCACCTTTATAAGTTCTCCCTGATCCCAAGTGTGTTGCCTTAGTCACATAAATGTACTCCCTGACCCCAAGTGAGTTATCCTAGTCCCATCGAAGTACTCCCTGACTCCAAGTGAGTTATCCTAGTCCCTTTATATGTACTCTCTGACCGCAAGTGAGTTATCCTAGCCGCTTTATATGTACTCTTAGACACCAAGTGAGTTACCCTAGTCCCTTATAAGTACTCCCTGACCCCAAGTGAGTTATCCTAGCCCTTTTATATGTACTCTCTGACCGCAAGTGAGTTACCCTAGCCCCTTTATATGTACTCTCTGAACGCAAGTGAGTTATCCTAGCCGCTTTATATGTACTCTCAGACCCCAAGTGAGTTACCCTAGTCCCTTATAAGTACTCCCTGACCCCAAGAGTGTTACCTTAGTCCCATAAATGTACTCCCTGACCCCAAGTGAGTTATCCTAGCCCCTTTATATGTACTCTCTGACCGCAAATGAGTTATCCTAGCCCTTTTATATGTACTCTCTGACCGCAAGTGAGTTATCCTAACCCCTTTATAAGTACTCCCTGACCCCAAGTGAGTTATCCTAGCCCCTTTATAAGTACTCTCTGACCGCAAGTGAGTTACCCTAGTCCCATAGTAGTACTCCCTGACCCCAAGCGAGTTACCATAGCCCCTTTATAAGTACTCCCTGACCCCAAGTGAGTTACCATATCACCTTTATAAGTACTCCCTGACCCCAAGTGAGTTATCCTAGCCGCTTTATATGTACTCCCAGACCCCAACTGAGTTACCCTAGTCCCTTATAAGTACTCCCTGACCCCAAGAGAGTTACCCTAGCCCCTTTATGTGTACTCTCTGACGGCAAGTGAGTTACCCTAGTCCCATAGTAGTACTCCCTGACCCCAAGTGAGTTATCCCAGCCCCTTTATATGTACTCGCTGACCGCAAGTGAGTTACCCTAGCCCCTTTATATGTACTCTCTGACCGCAAGTGAGTTATTCTAGCCCCTTTATATGTACTCCCTGACCCCAAGTGAGTTATCCTAGCCCCTTTATATGTACTCTCTGACCGCAAGTGAGTT
>NW_027117000.1:0-60122 GCF_024137725.1 Prorops nasuta | reverse complement strand
TAGCTATTCACATTTTGTCCTAATAGAGTAACTTCTTTTATACCATCATCAGACAATTTTCTAATCTCATCCAAAATGCTGGCAATTGGTCTAGATCTCTCTTTCCCTCTTGTAAAAGGCACAATGCAGTAAGTGCACATATTATCGCAGCCTCTCATAATTGAACTAAATTTGTAAATAAAGATTAATATCACATAAACCAATGAAAATAATGTATAATAGAACAAATATTACTTACACATAAGCTGAAATGGCATCTGGATTGAGCCTTACAGGCATGATATCTGCATATGTCTCATCAAATGACAGAACAACATTTACACCAGTTTCATTATTAGTCTCGGCTAATAGTCTTGGTAAATCCTTGTAACTATCAGGACCAGCTATTACGTCAATAGGTAATTTTTGCTCTAATATTTGATCCTTTAGTCTTTTGGCCATACAACCAAGCAAACCAATTTTTAATGGAAAAGATTTTCTTCTCTTCTTTTTTAAACTAAGTAAATAATCCAGTCTGTTCCATACTTTCTGTTCTGCACTATCTCTAATAGCACAAGTAACTACTAAAACAATATCTGCTTCCTCCATATTATTAATTTTATTATAACCACTTGATTTTAAAATTGACCAAGCTATCTCTGTGTCATTAACATTCATCTGACAGCCTTTTATATCAAAATACACTGCAAAAAAAAATAAAAATTTATTATGCTGTATCTTGAAGTATAAGATAAGACTGTAATAAGGAATAACATACCTGTTTGATTATTGCCATGAATATTATTTAAATATGGTATATTTTCTATTTCAATGTCACTTGTGAAATTTTCATCCATACGTGCTATAAATTCTCTTAATCCTGGCCCACTATTAATCTTGTGTCTTTCTGACTGTTTCTCTTCATTATTTTCTACATTGACAGAACTAGATTGACAACTTGTGTTATAAAATTCTTTATATTCAACCTGCTGTAAACACCTAACACTGACAGGGAATACACGATTTGTTCTAGGAGATTTAAAAATTTTTAACAAATGTCGGATCGACCAACAAGAACTTAAAGAATTCATTACTCAAGTTTAATTTTTCTGCTGCTAAAAAATAACAAATAATAATTTTATTACATTGAAAATAATGTAAAATAGACCACTCTCAGGGGGAGGTTATAAATATATGACTGATCCTGCTATTTCTGCTAGCATGGTGTGCGTGTGGTGTCACTGGTGTTTGAAAATGAGCCGTCTAAGGTAACGATAGGTTAGGATGGTTGGGATTCGACTACTTGAGTATGTACTTTAGTACATACATTTGCCTTGAGTCTTGACTAGCTTTTTTTAAACAACAAATTATTATTTTAGCCCTCTGTTAGAATACCGTCAAACTATTGTATTCAATGACCCGAATCCCGAGTAATCTCGGCTGATAAAATCATTTTGTTCAAAATATAAAATCTAACCTTACTTTTTAAGTTTGTGTAGTTATTGTTTCTACGATTTTGTCATGATGCGAAATCAAGTTTTAAAATTATATAAAGATATATTGAAATACGGACAAACGTTGAAATATACCGACAAGGATTATTACAAAGAGAGAGTAAGAAAGGACTTTAAGAAAAACAAAGATTTAACTGATAAAGAAGCAATCGAATTTCAATTGCAGGTAACAAAAAAAACCCTTCAATAATAATTGTTTATAACAGTGAACATTTTCTGTTTAGCATAACAAATCATTTTTACAGAAAGCTGAAAATTTTTTAAAAATTAAAAGAGTAGTTTAATATTTCATAGATTAAGGATATTTCTCCACATTGTACAATGGAAAAGTTTATGAATCAAATTTCTAAGCTTTTGTCATCTGATTATTCACTCGTTAGAAAACAAATATTTGTTTTATACGTACAAACACGTAATAAGTCAATAAAACAATATTTAGACTATACAAAGGTACCAAAATTATATGAAAATGATTTACAAGAACAAGCAGTTAAAGGAAGTGGTCCAGGAGGATCAGCAGTTAATTCCTCCTACAATTGTGTAGTATTGAAACATATACCATCCGGACTAGTAGTAAAATGTCATTTATCCAGAATGCTTGATGAAAATAGAAAGACTGCTAGAGAACTTTTAATTACAAAACTTGATAATTTCTACAATGGAAAAGATTCCATAGAGAATCAAACAAAAACCCTTCTACAGGAAAAGTCCAGGAAAAAAGAATACAAACAAAGAAAATTAACAGAAAAGAAAGCAGCCTATAAAAAGTTATTTGAGAAATCCCATGAAATAGTTGAAGAATAATTAAAATAATATTATTGTAAATAGAAAAATAAATTACCAATCATTGTATTTATATAAAAAACAAAAATTTCTTTACATAGGGTAATATAAAAAGTAGAACAAATTTATAATGGAAAATTTGTATTTTTAATAGTCATTTCTCTTCTTCAAATAATGAAAGGTGTACAATAATCATTTCTCAAATAAAGTACTGTAGTTATTCCATTTCAAGGAATTTAAAATATAGTATTACATACAATAATGCACAGAGTAACCAAATATACTATTACAAAACTGTATGCAGTCTTCAATGTCCTTCACATATATTATTACAAACTTATCTATTCAACCTGTAAAAGTCTTATAATTGAAAAGTTCATCAGAAATATTTCTGGTGTAGAAAAATCAAGGAGTTAAAATTATCAGATGCATCCTACAGAGATTATTGATCCTGCGATAATCAATGAACTATTAATACCTAATTCAATTTATTACAATAGTTATTATTGCGAATACGATAATTGCTGCGGAACGCATCTCTTTTATTATTAGTGAACACAAAGACTGCATTTAATGAATGTACAAGATGGGGGAGAGGTGGGGTAGTCTTGAAACAGACTACGAGAAACGACAATAAGTAGAATATCACTACTATTCTATTTTGTCAGCGATGTTAAATACTAGACTACATACACAAATCAAATTTTTATACACAATGTACAGACACGTGGGTTGGCCTTCGAGGCTTTGGCGAATGTTTCTTTTTCGATCAATTAAACAAGTCAACCAAATAACTATATACAATGCAGGATTTTCTTTCCACCCAAATTGGAGGAGATAGCCCAAACATAATATATATTACGTGTTATGATAATACGCAGGTAAATTCAATGATTTAATTGATCAAAACAATCGTCGAAGGTCAATCCTCGGTAAGACAAGTTTGAGTTCAACTATTCTTCAACCACCTTCGGAATTGTCCACGTCCGGTTTTCAGTCGCTTTTTAACATGTTGAGTGCTCGACCTTGGGGAGCTAGAGCTCCTCAGGCGTCTGTTACTCGCGACGGTCACAGACAAAATACTATGGTCCATATCAGCCTTGTCGTCAATCTTCATCATCCTGACAACCGGCTGAAACTCGATGCTTGACCTCCGTTGCTCCAACGAAGAAGCAATTAAGGTCGGCGACACTCTTCCAGAAAGACTATCAAGCTCCTGTTCGGTTACCACCGGAGAATCACAGACCTCGGATTTTTTTCGCAAGCCATGCGGTTTCTTGCAGTTAATACTTATGTACGCTTCCTTCTTGAGATTCTCGTCATCGAAAATAGCGTCCGACGACGAATCACTTTTCCGTTTCCTCGACGACATTCGTTTTTTCGTCCTCGCACCATTTCTCCTATGACACTCCAGTTCCGTTTCAGAATTTTCTATAACAGTTCTTTGCTGGCGCTTTTTCGAGCTGGAATTCAGGTGCTTCTTCGCCGTACCAGTACTCTCTGAACTTTTATCGAAGAGAACCTCGTGATTCTCAATAGTACTATGAGATTCGCAGGTATCCGAGGACACGGTGAGACGTTGACGCTTTTTAAAAGTTGTTTTCGAGTTGAATTGTCGTTCTACCATAGCTGCAGAATTATCTTTTCTGAATAGTTCATGGTTTTCGTCGTTTGACTGTTCATGATTCTCTTCAGATGCCGTCAGGTTCTCCTTGAGCCTCTCGTCCTCACTCATAAACTTCTTGTCCGTAAACTCATCCGTGAATTCCGACTTCTTCGTTTCATCCCCCTCCTCATCCTCTTCTCCCTCCGCAAGACTTTCGTCGGTCCGTTTCTCCTCGGAGATCCCGCGTATACTAATCTTATCTAACAGTCGATCGGAGATCTCCTCGTTCTGGACCTTCTTCTCTTGCGTGTAATCCTCACCTTCCAATTCCAAATGTTTGCTCTGCAGTTTTCTCCTCATCTTGTTCCCAGGCCAGCCCGTTCTATTCTTTCTCTTCTTACGCCGCTTCAACGGGGACTCCGAACTTCCTTCGCCGCACTCTGAACTAGCACAAGACGAATTCTCCAAATAATTGCTGATCTCGTGACACTTGTCAAGTAGCTCCAAGAGATTAGGCGGTGGGCCTTTGGGCAAGGTCGTTGACTCAAAGCTTTCTAAAGCTTGGAGGTTGTCAGCTTCGAAAGAGTCGTCCACTTCGGCAGCGGTCTTGATCGCCAACATATCGTCAATGGTTTTCGCCATTTCCTTCAGTTCCTCGTCCACATCCGACTTATCCACCCTTGTTTCCAGCTTCGGCGTATTCGTCTGCGACCTGATCGATTCGCAGTCAGATGTACAAACTGGTGGATTCTGTTCTCTTTTCCGAATTATCGTCGACATTATCGCCAGAGTGGAGGCGTGGCACCTCGGACTCTTCCTGGGCGATCTACCAACGCACCCTGGAAACCTTCCCTTACCCTTTCTCTTACCGTCCACTCTACTCATGTTCTTCAGCAGAATCTCATGAAAATTCTCAATCTCGTATGGTAATAAAAAAGGTTTCCTCGTATCACTCTCGCTGAAATAATGCCACAGCTCGGCTCCCTTGTCTTGACGCTCGTAGGTTTGATACCAAGGTTCGGATTTTGGTACAGCTTCGAACGAAAACTTCATCTTCTCTACCGCCGGTGATGGCTTGGACGGATACATAATTCCCACATCGTTCTCAGAATTCTCCTGATCCCCTGGCTTGTCTTCCAAATCCGAAGGATCCCTTATTCCCGTTAACGGTGCTTGATACCTCAGTCTACTGCCCGGTACCTCGAATTTATAGTAATCTGCATTGTCCTTTATAAGAGCTTCAGCCTGCGTTCTCCTCCTCTTTTTCGCTCGGCCGAAATTCGAATCTTGGGACTCATCGTCGAGCAATTCCTGCTTCAACGGCGAGCTATTGTTCAAAGATGAGCTCAGGCAGATGGAACTAGTATAGCGCTCCTCACTCTCGGTATCTCTTGGTAAAACACTGCTATTGTCCGGGTCACTAACCTCGCTAGAATCATCCCTCTTCGTTTCCCCAAACATAAAGGATTCAGCTTCGTCACTAAGTAACGACAATTCTGATTTTCGGACGCGCTTGAACCTAACCACCACTGGCTTTTCACTGGACGGCGCATCCTTCTTTTCTTCATTCGCCTTGCATGGAGAATTCGATAAATTGCAAGCAGGCACTGCACTAGATCTTAATTTGTTGCCAAGAACCTCAACCTTGTAGTATGCCCGATTGTCCTCTATTAAACGCTCCTCTACGGAAAGTCTATGCCTGCCTCTTGTAGCTCTCGCACCTCTCCTCAATGTTCTCGTCTTCAACAATCCTGGATCCTCTACCTTACCCTCCCTTTCTTGAATCATTACAACTTCCTCTTCCTCTAGCCTCTCTTCGTCATTCCTTAATCTCTCTTGAACATTGTCCTCCACTTCATCCATCAGTTTCTTCTGAATACAATTGGCAGAAAATCCATTGACCTTTTCACAGTTCAAGGTATCCGTCCTTGCACTCTCCAAAGTTTCTATCCTGTTATCTTTATGGTTCGGGGGACACTCTATTGCAGTATTAGACTCAACATCGGTTTTCAACGAATCGTTTTTTAAGCTTACAGAATCTTTACAAGGTACTAAGTTAAAGTCCTTCAACACTTCTTCCCTCTCGTCATCCCTCTTAATACGTTTCAACTCGTCGATATCGTTATACTTGTCGTCAGGATCCTCTTCCTCTATCCATATGGTACCCTTTGAACGTTTTTTGATCGTGAACCCTTCTAATTTGTCATAAAATTTTTCACTTTTTTCCATTTCGTGCCAAGGACTACCCTTGGAACGCAAAAGATGTCCACTTTCATGCTTGGCACGTGTTCTTAAATTATGAGGGGAACTCAGCTTCAGCTCTAGATTCCTTCGAGCTCCATTACACTGCACCATTTTTATCTCGTCTACGGCAAAGTTCTCCAAGGATTTTGGGCTCTTTGCTCCTTTATCATCTGGCAGTACTGCGTTGTGTAGACTTCGATCACCATTTGGAAATAAATTACAGTTTTTTCTGAGAATTGAAAATATTACGTTAAATTTGCTTGAGTTGATCAGTAGTAAAAATTAGGTTATATCCCTTACCTTATTTCCTTGCCTCCATTGAGCTTTAAAAAAGCCTCTACGTTTGCACCGGCATTAATAAGAGTGTCCAATGACAGAAAATTATCCTCATTACGAACGAAATTCATATGCTGTTCACTTTGCAAATGCTTTGATAAATCTCTGTAATCCACACGACAAATTTCACAATAACCAGCAACGAGTTGTTCGGTCCGACGAGCACGACTGGCAGTGGTTCGTGGTCGGCGAGTCATTTCTTTATCCTGTAAAATATATTATCTTGATAATAATTATTTCAATTTTATTAATAAAAAAAAAGTTAACTATTTTAATTTACTTGATCTTTATTTAATGGCTGAATATGTCGTTTATTCTTATCTTTGTTCACAATATTCTTTTCTGCTCTTTCTTTTCTCTTAGTATCAAATGGACATTCACCAGCTTCACTGTTATAATTGATAAATGGCCAGGTTTGTAACTCTATGAACACAGGTCTAGTTCTCCTAGAGCCAAGACACACATATAATATTTTGGATACACTTTAACAGTAGAGATATCGGTATCTTGATACCAACCTATCAAATGACTCAAATTTTAAATAAGATCCCTTCAAGTTTTTCACTTTTAAATTTCTTCTAGAATTCTGCCAACTGTTGTCTTTCAGATATTCTAAGCTATTTGTATCCTTTAGAGAGGTATATATCTTGTCCAGCCAAGCTTTCAGTTTATCTGTAGCCCAAATGGGAATTCCCCAGCTTTGGGCGTTATCAAGTGGATCCACGGAACACTGTTGTGGCTGTATCAAAGCACGTTCCAACATTGCATCCACCCGGGATTTCTGAAATTGATTGATTACAGTTAATAGTTGTTTGCACAGTTTAATAGACAGGAAAAACATTTATAAATATAACATACGGATCTTTGGCCAGATTGACCCCTCAGATTGGTGGAGTTGGACAAAGGACATTCAGAACTTAAAAGAGATGTGGGAGGTGTTGGAGTAGGTGTTTGCACTTCGATGCTTCTCAGCGAGGGGGGACCCCCGCTGCCTCCATTGGCCCAACCCCATTTGCGCTTCTCAAAGCCCTGGTTTACTTTATCTGCTCGGTCAGTAATCACAAGGTTCACACTCTTTATTAAGAAGACCTCAATTTTCTGCAAAAGAGAAAAACACAAGTTAAAAATGATGAAAAACACAACCGTATAACAAAGCTGCACATTAATCAATACAATGAAAAGGTATGAAGCAGTCTTTATGAAGACATATACTGAAAATAATTTATTTATGGAATGAACAACACTATAAATTGCTTTTGTAAATTCTTAGGAAGAGTTATGATTAGGAAATAATATAAGAGGCATTTCATTGTTGTGTATATGTTGGAACTAGGTTAAGGCTCTGATACAATTTATAGTTTGCGCAACTCACAAGTAAACACAGTAGTAAGTAACCGATTCACCAATGTTCTACTCATAGTAGAATAGAAGTTTTGTTCAAAGTTTTTTAGCTCACATATTGTCAAATCCACTCTCGCACTCCACGTCAATAAAATTGCATCCAAAATCTGGCAAATAGGCAGTCCCAGTCAGCAGCGACGATTGCCACATCGTTTTTCAGCCGATATTGCAGTAAAACTCCAAACCCTACACTAGGTCTAACTTCTTGCAAACTCGTCAAAGGAGAAATGGACAAGTGAATCAAATTTTCAGCAAAAATTTGCACTGGTTTGGAGTTACTGTCACTTGAGCCAGTGAAAAACAAGGGATTTCAGTGGTTTCATCGGGAGAACTGGATTGTTTCCAACAAGGATTTGGTTTTCAGAGCATTGGGCAGGGTGTTGGAGGACAGGGAGGGGTTGATGATTTTTTGTCGAATATGAAAATTCGTTTGAGGATGGTAAGAGAGTTGTGAGGACGCGACAGTTTAGTCGAGGTAGCCGAACTGTCACGCACAAAATGGCCATTCGCCGTTAACAGCTTGGAAGTCGAGCCTGGAGGCGGCGCTCCGCGTTTGCGCTCGAATTCCACAGTGCAGAAACGCAAACACACAAGAGGATAGCGGCTGAGCCATCAAAAATCACCAGCCAGCTCCATTTCCCGTCCATTTCTTTTTTCTCTCTATCGCCTATCTCATTCTCGCTTTTTCTGTTCTCTCTCTTTAACTCCCACTCTTCGTCTGTTTCATTCTCTCTTTCTTTTTCGTTCCCTTTCTTGCTTCTCCTCTCTTTCTCACTCTCATTACAATTCTCTTTCCGGACCAACGCGACGGGTGGCCCACTTCACATCATTCAATAAAATCAACACAAGATGATGTTCGATTCGTTTCTTCAACCACCATTGTTTATCAACAAAATTTCCTTCAATTTACTATGTGTATTTTATCTCTCCCTTACATGTTTTAATATTTTGTACTTTATCCAGTATCGCAAAAAGTTTTAAAGCTAATTTTAAATAAAGTATACAAACTTTCACCGAACTTTTGTATGAATTGTTATTGAACTGTAAAATTTAATAAATAAATGGAGCCCAAGTTGCACTGACAAAAATATTTTGTACTCGCGTTGTTGTGTACTATACGACTTTTTGTTTCTTTATTTCGCCTTTATTCTAAATTAATCAGTGACTCACTTGGAACAATCTCGATAAATGATCACATAATGGCTGTCGATGTATTCTTTTTTAAATATTCGATTCTCCATTTTTGATCTGTCTGCTTCGGTTTTATTTTCGTATTCGTCGAATATTTTTCTTTCTCCTCATTGACTTTTGTTGAATTTAACAAGATGCGCTCAAGCCAGATAACCCATTTCAGATGGTTTGGGAAGCGGCCTTAAGATGGCGCCGTTTTTCATATTTCTTAATTGTTTGTCAACAGTGATAAATTTCTCAGCGACACGCGTGATTCTTCATGTTTGTAGCAAGATTTTTCGTTTAACATCGTCGAACTATTCCGGAAATTATCGTTTAGCCCACTCAGGGATTGAAATACCTTTCGGGGCGGAGTCTCGGGGCAGCTTGGCAACAGCCGGTCTTTCACGATATGCCGAACTGAAATAAAACTTTCTCTATAGCTTCGAAAAAACACCACACCGTTGTTTCACTTTTATCGGGTTTTTTCACTGCACTATGAACTTGGTTAAAAACACAATAGCGCACACACCTATTACATGATTTAGATCGGTAACACGGAAAGTGTTAAGTGGAATAGATTATGTATATAGAACCTTTAGGATGAAAATGGCGGGAATAGAAGGCAAAATTTGCTTGCATGAAATCCATCTGAACCAGCTGATATCAATAAACATTAATAATCATAACAGACTTCCTGTTCAACAGAAAAGTAGTCCAAAACAAAAGGATGAAGCAAATTCTAATGTATAGTTTTGATGCATTCTCAGGCAGCAAGCTTGCTTTTGACAATATCGTCTTTAGTTATATGCATCTGATAATTACCCCACCAAGATCCTTGATTTTTGTCTCTAGTTTTGCTGCTAGTGCATGATTTTTTATATCAAGGTAAAATGACTTCTTTTCTAAAGGTTTCCCTGGTTTGTCAGTACGGACCCCTGAAAAAAAAAACATAGCTTTAGTCCTCGATTGACTCAAATTACTTTCCCAAAGATATGAGATAAAAAATATATTAATTCAATTAGGTAATTTGACAAAATCAGATTTCACTCTACTTTACCATCTTTGAAAAATAATTTTTTTTTTAATTTAGAGGAATAAGGAAAGGACACACAATGAGAAGTATTATAGTTTAAATTTCTCCAAATGTGAGAGGTGACTTGATTTACATTAAGAATATGACAGGAGTAGAATTTAACTAAAGTTATGATGGAAAGAGCAAGGAAAATATATACACAAAAAAAGGAGAAGGCTATACATGATTTGTAAAGATAGAGGAAACTGGAATTTCTTCAGTTTTATTTCATCTATACTTATGTAACGAAGAAAGTGTTTAGCTTACGCGATAGTTTATCCTCTTTATTTCCCGTTTTGTTCTCTCTTGACAGTTGCTTTTGCTCCTGGTGCTGGACCTCTGACGGAGATACCATTCCTAAGCTATGCACAAATTCAGTGAAGCCAGATCGTGGACAGAATATTCTCTCCACGGGTCTCCACCATGCCGTCCTCTGCGCGCGCAGCTCTCACACATAGAAAGCTGCTGCTATGTCGTGAGATGCTTTCCCAGTCGTAGCACGCACACTTTTCCACCGGTACATACGTGTATCGGTCTTCTCCGACAAGCTTCGGTAGATCTCGGGAGCGAGAAGGAACGATGTCGAGTGTCGACTACACTTTAGTATTTCCCTAAGCAGAATCTAGGGTTTTTTTCATCAGTTGCATAACTGCAACTATCAGCTTGTAATGAAAGGGGGGGGGCAGCAGAGACTGGCCCTCTCCCCTCTGGCAGCTGGCATTCACACTATTCACAGCAATGATGGCAAACGTTGGGAAATAGAATAGCTCCCGTTTCATAAAACTATGCTATTTTAACTAAAAGTTTAAGGGCAGTATCAATAAACTGAACTTAAGCTTGAGACTTAGCTAAGATCAATTGTCTCACTTTAACCTTTAGTGCAATACTTAGCTCGTTCTTCGTCTTAAGTAATTGCTAAGCTAAAATTCCAGCTTAGTCCGGTTTATTGATACCACCCTAAATTAACAGGATCCCTGCGTGCTTTATCGACAATACAAATCAATAAACAATTAGTTTAATAAAATTCAAATGCGAAGCAAATTGCAAAAACGGGCTTCTTTATGACAAAGGTGCCAATTCTAACGAGTCAATCGAGCTTTAAAAAACTCAAATCGAATTATCGGATGAAGAATAATCCTGATACTCAGAGACGTGACTCGAGCTCGACTCGAACTCGACTCAGCCAAAAATATATAGTATATGTAACGTAAACTATAGTATAAAAACTCGACTCGAGTTCGAGTCACGTCTATGAGTACCGGCCCAACAGCGGTATGCCGGCAAATGTGATTCCCCGCAGTATTTGATCAGGATTGACTGACAATTTACGAAACCGTTAAGAGATGAGTTGAAGATAACGCTCATATAAGTACAAAGTAGCAGCAAATGTAACAGTTCGTAGTGCAGACTGTGCAGACAGGTATAGACTTTAGTTTCCAAACGAATTTTGTAATCCCTAATAAGTTACTGAAAGATCTGGAGCATCCTAAAATCATATAGCTTAAAACGGTTTTGTTTTAAAATACATAACAAAAAATGGGTATTATATCAGGTATTATTATTTATTTCTTTTATTAAAATGTAATTTAGAATAATAAATGTAATTATTATCTATTAGTGTTAAGAACAAAGTAAAAAGCAAATTGTTTTTATAGGTATTATAATATATTTTCTGGGACTACTTGGATTTACCCCTGTAGGTATAACGGCAGGCTCTATAGGAGCATTTATGATGAGATTATACGGAGGGTTCACACCAGCAGGAGGCATCGTTGCCTTGTTGCAAAGTTTGGGAGCTACAATGATATAATGGAAATATGTAATTCATGGATCATGATTTAATTATATGTATTCATACTATATACTTTTGTATTGCATATATAAAATGACAGTAAAAAAATAATTTTTAATATTATAATAAAAGAAATTAATTAGCAAAAGCATTTTATTTGCATTAATTATGCCTTGTTCACTATACATCTTATACCACACACCTTATAGTACAAAAATTATTTCTCTAAATGTTATTAAATATTTAGAAAGTGTAGGACATCAACAAAAACATTTAATTTTGATAATAGAGCCAGATAGAGTTCATGATTTTTTTTATTATTCAAATAATATAATATTTATGCGAAGGGTTCTATTATTGCGTCAAATGTCATAAGCATGTTTTGTAGTTAACATTATACTCTTTATTATTTTACGAAAATTGCAAGCTTGTGTACGTAATATGGAAATAAATAATAAGAGCCTATAAGATTATGTACCATTTCTGATACGAAATTTTGATTAAAACTACCTGCCTATGTGTGAACTATTTCATTATTTTGCTGCTTAAACAACTTAAAACAATTTTCTCGAACTTTGAACAGGATGTAGAAAGAAAGAAAATAATGATAAGCAAGTTTCGCTCGTTTGTTGGAATCTATGCATATACAAAGAACTTGCATTAGTATTAGTAGCCTGGGGGCTGGGAAGAATACAGGGAGAGGTTAGTAGGTTTTTAAATTTATCGCAATCAATAAGCAGTGCTTATAATTTAACGAAATAAAAGAGATTGAAAGTTTTATAATGACTGAAAAAGAGCAATCGACCTGCATTAATAATCCCGACAATGTTAATGGACGTTGTCTTGCTGGTAAATAAAATGTTATAATAACCTCAAGAGTACTATGTTTCATACATAAATTAATTCGTAGAGCCAGAGGAAGTTCAAATTCCTGTACCTTGGGGTCACATTAGTGGTTGGTATACCTTTCTTTAATAAACTGTAATTCTTACAGCAACTGCAATAAATTAAGTTAGATTAGTTTTATAACCACAAAATACTATATACAAAAAGTATCAAATTTTCTTGTGATAATAAATTTAGGCAAATGGTGGGGAGGCCGAGATAGACAGCCAATTGTTGCATTACATGGTTGGCAGGACAATGCAGGATCATTTGATAGATTGGCTCCATTTCTTCCACAAAATCTAGCTATCTTGAGTATAGATCTGCCAGGCCATGGCTTTTCTTCCCAGCTTCCAGCAGGGCAGTTCTACTATGTCTTTTGGGATGGGGTTGTCACGCTGCGTAGACTGGTTAAACATTACAAGTGGGATAAGGTTAGACAATGGCCTAAGTTATACAACGATTACTATTTATATCTAATATTACTTATCTTTTATTTATCGATATTCTATATATCACAATCATATTACTTTCTGAAATGTAGGTACCCATATTTAATAGATGATTATCTATTTACACCATACTTATTTCATCATTAATAACATATTTGCTTCAGAAAGGCTGACTGTTACAATCATAGTATTGTTGCCTTTAAACATTCATATTTTTATCATAATGTATATGTTACACATGATCGTTGTATAACTAAAACATAGGTGGCCCTTTGGTAGGATAATAGAATCTCCATGAAATGATAATATAGCATCAAACATTTTTAAAGTTATAAAAGATTTTTTGCAAAGAATTAAAGCTTTACATTTACCTGCAGGCAAATGGTGGGGTTCCAAATCGATCCAGCCAATAGTTGCATTACATGGGCGCCAAGATAATGCAGGAAGTTTTGATAAATTGATTCCATTATTATCTGGTAACATATCAGTACTATGTCTGGATATGCCTGGGCATGGTTATTCTTCCCATTATCCAAAGGGCCAGTTTTATTATGTTTATTGGGATGGTGTCTTACTACTCCGTAGAATATTTAAACATTTCAAATGGCACAAGGTTAGCAAATGGATACAATTTAAATATTGCATATCCTTTTTTATTGCTGCATGCTATATTTTATTAAAATGTAACAGTCACCCTAAATAGAATTTTTAAAATATAATTATTAGGGTGGTTGAATAAAAAAAAGAATTCTTTATCGACCATGCTTAGAAATCTTTACTTCATAAAAAATGAAAACTTTTCCCTCAACTTGCTTAAAATCGGAGATGATTTAGAGGTTGCTAAAATCATTTTTCACATATTCAATTAAATAAACACATTAAGAATCGTGGTTTACATATTTAATCAGGTAGAGAAATAGATGTATAAATTTGAGAAATTAAAAACAAATATTTTTCATACTCCTTTTATTGTAATGTTTTTAATTAATCTGTTTTGCAAGTACTGCTATGTTTATTTTGTTGATTATATACATGTATATAATTACCAAAATATATATAGTAGTACTAACAAAACAGATTATTCAAAAAATTACAATAAAAAAAGTATAATACATATTTGTTTTTAATTTCTCAAATTTATATACGTATTTCTCTACCTGGTTAATTATGTAAACATTTGAAATTAGAATACAATAATACTTTATATATATATGACTAAAGGGAATGTAAACCACAATTTATAATGTTTTTTATTTAATTGAATATATGAAAAATGGTTTGAGCAACTTTTACACACCTCTGATTTTTAGACATTGAATAAAAAGTTTTTATTTTTCAAGAAGTAAAAAATTTCAGGATACCTGCTAAAAAATTCTGTTTTTTTTAACCACCCAAATATACATATATATATTATTATACAGAAAGTTATAGAGAGTTCAATTCAATTCTTGATATATTTTAATATATTTCTTTTTACAGGTAAAGTTACTTGGGCATTCTCTAGGAGGTGCCATATCATTTTTATATGCAGCATGTTATCCAGATGAGGTAGATTTCTTCATATGCTTGGATATTGCTAGTCCATGTGTGAGAGACATTACAAAAACTACAGGGATAACAGGAGAATATGTTGACAAATTCTTGAAATATGAAACTTTATCCTCTGACAGTATGCCCTGTTACGAGCGCGGTGAAATGCTTGATATAGTTTATGATGCCTATAAAGGATCTGTAACCAGAGAGAGCGCAGAAGTCTTAATGATAAGGGGAATGCAACCTGCTGATGTACCTGGTCAATATTACTTCTCTCGGGATCCAAGACTGAAGGTAAACATTATTTATTAAATTAGATACAACAAAGTGTTTCTTCATTTCAATTAAATTAATTTTATTATATACCAATTTTAAGGTTGCATTAATGGGAATGTTGTCAATGGATTTGGTGCTTTCATATGCAGCACAAATTAAATGCTCTTATCTCAATATACGAGCTAAACCTGGAATGGAATTTGAAAATATTGAATGTTATAAAATCGTACTAGATAAAATACAGCAGGGTGCCAGAAAATTTTTCTATCATGAAGTAGACGGAACTCATCACGTGCATCTGAATAATCCAGAAAGAGTTGCACCTATAATAAGAAATTTTATAGAAGATATTAAAAAGTAAAGACTATAATTTGGAATTTTAGGATGGCGTGCTACATAAAATAATTAAGCATGTGGCCGTTGATCGGCAATGCTTAAATGTTATATTAGTATAATGTTTTCAATTCAAATTGTAGACAACCGTCCTATCAATATTTCTTACGCGATTGAACTAATCGTAATTAGCCCAATTTATTTATTACAGATATTAGATAGAACTTTTTCGTAGATCAAAATAGTTAAGTTTTAGTTCTATGTTGGTTGTTTTATATAAATATATATATGTATACGTGTGTGTATAATTAATTTAAAATCCAAGGGTATTGTAAGATTACGTCGAGGTAATCTAAAAGTTATATATTCTCAAAGGGGACAGTGAATAAAAGACAAACTTAGTTTACAAGCTTCCCATTTCATTTTTCAACGGTAATAAATTTTATGTTAAAAAATCATTTTAAAAGTTGATGAAAATCCGTAGACTGAACACCGATGATAGAAGATACAATGTAATTAATTAATGGAGGTAAGTCCTAGACAAAATTGATAAAACGCTACTGCGCGTATATAACGTATAGAGGCAGCTAACTTATACCGGTTTTTTATGATTATGCAACTGTGCAAGCGATAAATATCCTTGTATAGTGATACTCGCTATCAGCTCACCTATTTCTTTGACCGAGCTTCTCAAAGTTGCATACTTTTCTAAATAAATAAAAAAACTGATAAGCCTAATAGAAAGACATATCGAAGTATACACCTGAGAATGATCATAAGTACAAACAAAATTCACGAAGAAAAGATTGAGCAATTTTTTGTATATATGAGCTATATAATCTGTATAACATTTTATATTACAAAAGTTAATCCGTGAGTCATCAAATTAATTTTTTACATACAAATTTTGGATTTGCATTTTGTTTATTCCTTAAATTATTATGTTCGCTATTATTTGTTTAATGCTATCTGCAGACCTGGTAATAAACAAGCACGGTAGCGCGTTTTCAACCGATATATTTCTTTTATGTCAGCACTGTAAAAATACGATAGTAAAAAAGTCTTCATTGCTCTTGTAAAAACATATATAACAATTTTAGAGTAGCAAAATAAAAAATTCATTTTTTCTTTTTAAATAAACGGCAATTTGTTTCTGGTGGTTATAAACGAGAACTAATTTTTGTATTCGACAAGATTAAGAATTATTCGAATTCTATCAAATATATTGCCTCTTGGATTCCAGAAGAAAATTACTGTTTCCCTTTTTTTCTTTAAGAAACACAAAATTTTTCTTCTAGAACCATAGAAATGATTGTTTATAGAAAATTGAAAGTATGAAATTATAAACTATCTAGCTGGCAGTAAATAGAGAGTTCCTGGACATCTTTCTGACTAAGTTATACAGAAGAGAGATAATGCGGGCAAGATAAAACTGCTGTTGATACAGATGTTTTCGGCCGATCCACACAATGGTCAAACGAAGAAGTTTCACAGAAATTTTATTTGTTCAGTTGTCATTAATATGCCACGTTGAAAGGTAAAATTATATGTAACAAGGTATCTCGTTCCTTGTGGCCTAATATTCTCTCAGTTCTTTTCAAAATTGTGCCGAGCTCGTTACGGAAATGGAGAACAGGAAAAACCAGATTGAGAAAGATCCGAAGAAAACTTTGGTCATCAGGTAATAAGCATCGATATACAATTCATGGATATTGTTTTCTTGCATTTTTAAACAGAATTCGTGAAAAATTAATTAAAAATTACATATATTAATAACGTTCTTGCAAACACTGGAAAATTCATTATAAACTAAGTTATAATTAATCATGAGAAATTGGTAACTTTCACTTTAATCAAAAATCGAGTAAAGGTCGTTCTATCACTTTAAGTTTCGAAATTTAATCACTAAGAAAATTACAATCAGCTCTGGAGATTCTTTATCATTTGATTCTCTAAATTATCATTGATTGATATATATATATATATATATATAATCACCTAGTTTTTCTTCATTTTCAATGATAATCTAAATAGAAAAAAAGTTGAATAATATAATTTAGATGCGTAATACGAGAATTAAAAATATATCTAATCTATTATTTTCTAATGGATAATCTTATAATAAATCATTCTTTTTTGTATAAAGTTTATAATTTTCGGTTTTCTAACAATTAGGCTGTACGTGACATAAATCAAGTGTAGAAGGAAAAAGAAAAGTAGATATATAGTATATATATACATATATATATATATATATATATATATATATAATAGAAGAGAGAGAAAGAGAAGGAGAGAGAAGGAGAGAAACCATTCCGCAACATAATCCTTATCAAGTTCTTCTAGAAATTCAACACTTTTGGCGCAAATAACTCAATCTAATCTGCTGGACAATTTAACATCGAACACGCGGTGAATCCTCGGAATGGAAATGTTTTTCCGAAGGTCAGGAAGCAAGATTCGTGTCGGGCGTACAGGCGTAAAACGTAATGTTAAAAAACTAAAGGAATTATTATAGCTCTACTTCGAATTATTGGCCGATTCGCGTTATCAGGTACACCTTTCTGAAACGTGGGTACCCTATCGAGAATGTACGGTGCGCTGGTAATTATTACCAATGATAGTGCAGTCACACGTTGAAAATGAATACGAATATGTCATTCCAGCCGAAGAGCGCTATTCGCACATTCGTTTCTTGCCTGTTTCGGCTACGACTTTTTCTCCTTCGTTTCCCAACTTCTACTGGAAACGGTCCAGTTTTATTCCTGTAAGTAGTAACAGCTCGTACCAAAACAGACTTTTATCTTATTCTAAAAATATTCGCAGTTTGTCTTTAGTATACAATAATTCTTTATTCTTCCACAGCTAAGTTTGAATGTAAGTTTATTCAATTTAACAAGAAGTTATTTTATATTCTGTAACAATCTACTATATAATTACATTTTCTATTTTTTACATACTTCAGTCACACGTGGATACGAAAAATTTCTAAGAATAGAATAGTCGCTTTGAATTTTCAAATATCAAATCTATAAATAATAACATTCGTTTTGTGAATACAGTTATATATAATTAATCTCAGATACGGAATATATGAATTTACGATATTTCCAATACCTGGCTTTTAAAACACTCAGGCGTTGAGACAATCGATTTTAAGGAATAATACGTATTTCAATGTCTCATGTAAAATGTATGAAATTTGGACACAAAAGGTGACGCAAGCTTCATTAACATTCGAACGTACAAAATATGCAATCAAAGCGTTAAACGAAAGAAAAATTAAGGTTCTAATATTATAATATTTTTCTCTTGTTTGGGCTTAGAATCTGCTAAGATTTCATGTAGAGGATCCTGATCAATCTGGTCCATCGATCCGAACGATCAGCAAACTTTTCTTTATTTAAGTTTGTTCGTTCGGCTCGAGTTATCAGATTGGAAAGCTCATCGTTTTTTTCTTCAAGTACACAGCTTGGCTCTTCTCTGAAGAATATTCCAGTAATTCAATGCCAGCTCACGAAGTTCCTGATCAGTTGGTGTGAAAGATGCAAATGTTCTCAGACGTGCTTTTGCCAATTCTAAATCCTATATAGTAGTTTATTTGAAACAATGTATATTTATTCTTTAAAGAAGGAACATTCATGCTCAATCTATTCGGATAATTATATTTGTTTCACAAAATCTGTCTTATTCTTCAATAGATAAATAATGAAACGTCAAACCTTTAATAATTGTCGATTTCTGCTACGAGATTCTTCGGCTTTCAATTCGTAGTTTTTTAACATTAAATTATTTTGCGACATGATTATGCTTATTACTTCTAATGTTGAGCAGATCATAACATTCACAACACAAGCTGCATCTGCGTCTGCGTGAAAACTTTCATGAGACTGATGAATTTCCTTATGGTTTCCATAACAATATGATGACGCAACAATTGATCGATATACGTGTCATCTGTATACTGTATGCTGCATACACGTACATATATTTTTAATACTATAAGTTTTCAATTTATAAAAACTGTCTTCAACTGATAATAATATTAACAATATTTTATTAATTCTGTTTATACAAATATTTACACCTATATAAATCTTTTTAATTTATTCCTCTGCGACATTTGACTTTGGCTGAAAATATAATAAACATTATAATAAAATTACTACTTTTATTTAATTTAATTAATTTTTTATTTACCCACCAGTACATATATATGACTTGGCAAGGAGCGCTCCAAAACTTCCACCAATCGAGCTTTATTTATTTTATGCTCTTGATCTATAATAAGAATTTATATATGCGCATTTAAAAAATTAGCTAATTCAAAAATTTTAAAATATACTTACCCGCTGGAACAGTTAAAGATAATTTTGGCAATGCTACAAAGCCAGCAACTAACGGCCGCAAAATCCATTCTATTTTTTTCTCATTTTGTGGAAGAATGTAAATATCGATCTGTTATTACAAAAAGCATCTTAAAACAGTACAAGAAATAAGTGGACAAATATGAAAGTACAGTTTTTACTATCACATACTTGTTTTTGACCAGCAAACATAAATGCAGCACTAGTTTCCATTGTTAATCGCAAAGTAATCAGATAATCGGAATGATTTTTTATAAAATAAGCAACACAAAAAGGGGTCCGTACCCAGCCATGCGCTGGTAATTTCATTTCTAGTCCTATTATTGCATTTTCTACCCATAATGGGGCTAATGTCACACTGCTACTCGTTTCTATTGCCGTTTCATCGTTAGCCCTGAAAAAAAAATATTATAACATACTTAATAGAAATAAGTGATTAATCGCTTATTGTGACATAAAAATGTCTGTTACCTCTTCCATCTAATTGAATAAACTCCCGTGCTAACTGGCTGATCGCTACATTTCTTAGGTATTAAACAATAAGCATCTGTCCCTGCCTCATTATCAGATAAAACAAATCCTGACAATATACTTTCTTGATTCTCTTTATTTTCCATTTGTACCGAATCTCCCTAATTTTAAAATAAACATTAACAATTAATCATGTTAGTTTTAATTAAACATTAGTTATCAAAATAAAAACAAATTCTGCACTTTACCAGATCAACCGAAGTATTCATTATCTCTATAGGCCATGGGGATACGCACGAAATATGAGGCATCATTATAAAAGGTTCATTGAGAAAAGCTTTACTGAGAGACTCGAATAAAGTTGTATAAAATTGCGTTGTTACTTCAAAGGCTTTGACGACTGTAAGTTTATAACTTAGTTCCCTTATTCTTTTGGTCTGGTCAGATTTTACATATTCAACCTACATCAATAAATTGATAGTTAAATTAAATCAAAGATATTATCAATTCAAATTAGCTTTGTTTTATTTTATCTTAATACCTTAAACACTATTTTCCTATCACCAATTTTATGCGCGCGTAAATAAACAATTTGCTCAGTACAAGTATTCTGCTGCAAATTGTTTAAAGACACTGACAACGATGATTGTTTATTCTGCATCGTTATACTAAGTTCAGCTGAAATAAAATGCAATTTTCTTTATTAATAACAATTTATTAAATTCTTTTAATGGGTTAAAATGAAGCATACGTACTTGATTGCTCATTGCTTCCATCAGGTACCAAACTTGCATTTAAAACAGCAATGTCAATATTGGAAGTGACAAATATTTTAACATTTAAGGGAAACCATTCACCTAATAATGCTGGGCATTTTGAATCAACAGTCAAGTCTACACTTGAGTCTTCCTGTTTTATAACAGCGCTTATAGCTGGCCTTATTGTTTCGAATTCTCCACCACTAAATTATTGAAATAATTTAGTGCTTTTAACTAAAAGTATAATATTCAATTTACTCACCGAAGTTGCTGTATTTCGGGATACAAACGATCGAGGAAATTGACTTCTCTACCCACTGGAGAAAATCGTAATACTATGCTGCAGGAAGATTCAATACCAAAAAAAACTGAAATGGCATTAATGCGAATTTCGCTTCCATCGATTTGCTGAGCCGGCTGAAAATGGCAAGTAAATTTCCTCATTTCCTTTGCATGCAAAGTAAAATTGTAATCTTGAATTTCTATGACACTTAGTTCAGAATTACACCCTGGACTGCTAATCGTTACAGAAATTTTAGAGAGCTCGATATCCCCACAATAAGAATTTCTGCCAAAACAAAATATAGTATTTTACATTATTCTTGAGGTAAAAGAGATGTTATTACCTAACGAAAACATCTATATTGACAGTTGAGTTGATTGTGTAAGTAGATTGTGAAAATCGAGCTTTGGCTTCTATGAACAATGTTGTATTATTATCATCAATAGAGAAAAGTAATGGCTCAGGTCTGCTAAGCTCAGAAGCCCATTTTTCCATAGCAGGGAATTTTGTATCATCTGGTAAATCAGGCTCTGGTATTGGTGGCTTTTTCTTTATTAAAAAAAAAGAAGATATACAAAACTGTGTGAGCTTGACTCTTATTATAATATTAAAATTTTTTATTTATACTTACTTCAAGTATGTTAGCGATATTACTATAAATTACAGCTTGCTGCTCAACTGAAAATGTTGTTAAAGGTCCTAATGCCTCAACTGCCAATGCTAAGTAGTCCTGAATACTAGTTGCTAAATAAGCAGCTCGTAAGGCATTTTTTA
Organism: Prorops nasuta; assembly: GCF_024137725.1. Lineage (NCBI taxonomy): Eukaryota > Metazoa > Arthropoda > Insecta > Hymenoptera > Bethylidae > Prorops > Prorops nasuta. The sequence continues at coordinate 38,090 of NW_027117000.1, read as the reverse complement.
TAATATCAGTAAGTAAAACAGGCCATCTTTCACTGTGACACTCCCATAGCATGTGCATCAATAAACTAATTAACGAAATATAATTAATTAAATAAGGTGACTGATTTAATATTTTAATGAAGAATTATAATGTTACATACGTTAAAACTTTTCCATAATCCTTAGAGTTATAGTATTCTTCGGCCATTTGAACAACTAAAATAATGCAATATATATTTATACAATAATAATGTATTTACATAATCTGATATTACCAAGTAATCTCCTCATTCTGGGACATCTATTCATTTTGAATTGAGAAATAGCATTTCCCAACAATCCAATAATAATCATCTATAAAATTAAAAAAGTATAATATCTACAATTCCATTTATTAATAGTCTTAGATCTCTCTTACCGAATGGTTAACTGTATATTTTTCTTTATATTGTAAGGCCTGTATAGCAACTATTTCACCAGTCAGGTCCCCAGGGTCTGCACTCAATTTTCCTGGTCTCCATGGTCTCTGTCCATAAAATTCAAGCTTATCTCCTCCAGATAGAGGATCTGGTTCTGGATAAATGGTTACATTCTAAAAATAGATTATTAGTTAAAAAATCTGTTTTCATTTATGTCAAGTTTTTGAGTCATTCTTACTTTACATATGTCTCTGCATGCACCCTGTCTCAAACCAGTATGGTGAGCTGCCATTTGATAATAATATCCAGGATGTTGAGTCTGCACAGCTGGAAGACCTTGTCGAATGGCATCATCAAACAATTCAGCAAAAATTGAATATTGACTGCTCATCCAAGCATGATGCTCAAATACAAGTTCTTTAGGTCCTATCATTAGTTTATACCTAAAGTAAAAAGTTATTAAGTTAGAAAAAATAAATTTCAAGTCCAGTAATTTATCAGGGTCAATTATTTTTTCCATATTAGCTTTTGTAATTAATATTGTCAGTACCTCTCAGTATGTCCTTTAAGCTGAGCAATAGCATCTTTTGGTAAGCTCATCTTAAACATTAATTTACACAGCTTATAGTTAATAAAACCTGCAATAGTTTTTATTTCCATAACATTGGTGTCTGCTGCCCTAATATCTGTTAAATTACTATATGCTTGCAGATAGTGCCTATAATCATAATAGTTATTTAAACATAAATACTTATATTACATTTATTGTCAAATATCTATTTATTTATCATACTTTTGGGAGATATGCAGCTCCTGTCTAAATTCATTTAAGAATCCCATCTTAAATTGATGCCTCACAGATAAATATTGATTGGAAGTTTTATTAAGATGGTCCTTATGGCTTTTCACAACTTTGTATGCTTGATAATAAAAGCTTTGAGCCAATTCACAGAAAACTGTTTCTAGTCTACATAATTATAGCACAAGAATATTCCATGTATGCTTGATTTAGAGTGAAATTAAGATAAATAAAATTATATGATACCTAGTAATGTATCCTACTAAATGATCACCATGAGGTAAAATATATAACAGCTTTGGTGGTAATTCACAAGCTCCACATAGGGCTGTTGCCCTCTCTGTAGCAATAATATCTTCAGTCCCTGGTGGTGGCTGAGCATTCTGCTGTATCAAAACTACAGCTATTTTAGTGTTCCTACCTTCTAATGCAGCTCTAAAATTAATTATAATATATTTTGTAATTTCTTTATAATAAGAGACCCATATATATCTACCTTAATGACTGCACCCTAGAAGCACATTCTATTTTTTTCTCATTCCATAATGGATCTTTCCAATCTAGATCATTAAAAATTACTACCAAAGATGGAACTTCATTAAGATATTTATTCATCCAATTTCGTTTTAGTATTCCTTTGGGTACATAATATTCATATACACGCTGAAACAAAATATGTTTTAAGATATATTTGGTTATTTCAGTAAATGACACAACAAACCTTTGGTTTTAAAGTAGGAAATATGTGGCCAGGATTAAGTAACTTAAATTGTAAGATTCCATTGTCTACTCTACGATTATTACTAAGTGCATCCCATATTGGCTTGTGAATAGGATTTCCTATATCTAATCCAGTTACGCCAATTAGAGCCAAAGGCTTAATCACCAGCTCAGCTGGTAAATCAAACATAATTCCTTCTATATAGAATGTATAAGAAAAAAAGCAATTAGTTCATTTAGAAACACTCAGTAGTAAGAAGAGCATTTATCAACATTAAATTTGTTCCATTTATCACTTAATAATACCGATTTACCTTAAAAAACTTATTTTTTGTATATAAAACAACAATGATACAGAAATACTGCTGTTCCTTTGAAAACTGTATTTTAAACTGTGTAGTTGTAAACTTTGACAGATCAGGTTATGTTACATTAAAATGGATATGAAATAATACTGACAACACCATACGACGTGATATTCGCCTTATAAAAACTTTGTCATTACTTCAGTTCAATCGAATTATAAAAACTTTGTTAAATTTATTCATTGCATTTCATACAGTATACATCAAACATTAAACCAAAACATAAATTACATGAGTGTTCTTTTCATAAAATATTTAAAATGTGGCAATTCTGAGTATTATGACTTAACAAGTCTACGGTCTCTACCCCCATGCCCAATGATTGCCCATGCCCCCAGTCAACACGCAGGAATTTTTCGTCTTTTTTATTTGGGAGGGAGTAGTGCCATCTAACGGTGAAACGTGAAATTAGGAGAATTAGTTTCAAAATCTACCGCCAATAGAATTTTTTTTGTTACCGATTATGACGAAATGTATCAAAAAAATAAAATCGTATAAGTCTTATGATGGTGTTATTAAAATTATTTCAAATCTGCCTCCAATGTGTACATACTATTATAATATAAGTGCATAAGTAAAAGTAAATAATAGCATTAAGGATTTGTATATACATTATAATAAAGTATTAATACTCCGTCATCCAGTCTCTTGAAATCGGTTTGATTTGATATAAACGATATAAAACCTTTGAAAATGTGTAAAGTAGTATAATATGTGTATGTACTGGTATATACCATAATAAGGAGTGATACAAGTCACGCACCGCCTTTAGAAGCATCCCTATTAACACAAATTTTTCTCAGCATCTATAAGAAAATACACTAAGAATATCTAAATATAATCGAATGATTCTCAGTATATGCTGAGGCGATATGTGCTACTTGGGAGATAAGTATACATAAACTTCAATTGTTGTATTTTATGTACTATAAAGCAAGGCGCAAGTTTATCAAAAAATTATTGTTCACTATACATATATATGGAAAATTTGGCTCTTGTTCGAGAATTTTCGTATATACGTACCGGAACAAGAGCGCACGCATGTGTTTTCACAGAAAACGGTTAACTATAGTATATAGCTGTATAGCATCATATATATTACATATAAATATATATGTATAGATTATAAAAAATTCTTGACTCTCTTTATCTTCACATGTAGGGTACTTTGTGGTCGTGCGTGGAGTCCTTTGGAAATTTTACAGTTCAACATTAGAGCCACTGCGACGAACGTAGCGGTTGAAGTAATCAGGCCGCCAGCACTTACAGCTACCGGGCACCAAGAACCAGTCGTAATAAAGTCTCACCTGTTTACAAATAAAATTATTAACACAGTTATAAAACTCATCGGTGCACTGCAATTGGATTGTACATGACTAAATTAATGTTTCTGACCTGAAAACAGCCCATCTCATCAACACCGTCGCAATGCTGGTTGCTATTAGCAGAGTTTCTAGCCTCGTTCTCGCCGGCACGCTTTTGCAAATATTGCTGATAATTTTGAAAATCATGAACGGGCGGAGGAGAAACACCGGCAACGGGGTCTCTGGCTTGATTGGAAAATCTGCCATTCTGACTCTCTTCAAGAAAAGTATCAGGATAAAAGATCTCAGCTACCAGCAAGCTCGTCCATCTTGGTGAGGATAAACATCCACCATCCAGATAATGGCACCGTGATTGCCTGCAAATGGAATGTTAACAATTTTATACGTAGCGATCGCGGTTCTTGAAAATTAACTTACATGCAACGTGTGACTTCAATGGTTTGAGTGAAATAGCCCTCATATGGTATTTGAACGACATAACGCCAAACTCCCTGATAATTCTTGGCAAATACGGGAGTGGCATATTCTACTTTGGCTGGACAAGGAGTTGGTGGACCTGTATACTCTTGTTTTTCTTGTGACGGAGGTGTACGCTGGCGATATTCGCTAGGAGCTGCAGGGGGTGGCTCGTCACGTCGTTCAGCTGCAGTGGAAGCCAATGGCTCACCTTGAATAGCCTTGTACAGCATGCATACCCTAAAATTTGACGTATCTTAGAAATGTCATGCAACTGCTCTGCATTCATCACGATAACTTAACCTAAAACTTACACGCCAGCGCCATTCTCGCAAAACTTTCGTCCATTTCTCGTTGCCTCGGAATTATCTTGAAAGTTGGTAGTGGTGGCGGCAGGAACAACGGTTAGTCCCCTTTTGCTTCTACTGCGTTTCTCGTCTGTATCAACTCTATTTTTGCAAAATTCTCAGTTTAAAAGTTTTTTTTCCTTAAACTTAATACCTTAAACCAAAATTAAACTTAGGGACTTACGAGTTTTGCGAAAAGGGTTGAACTTTAGCGACCTTCGGCAGTGAATCGTCAGCTTTGAGAATCGGCAAGGTTTTGCTCAGAAACTTCAAGGTGTGATTTTTTATGAGTGCGCTATATAGACCGGGGTCAATAAGAGGGAAGCAAATTTTTAGCGGGAAATTAAACAGGCAACCATAACCTCATTTACTTTCTACTCACAAAGGATACGAAGATCCGTTGAAGGATTGCTTCATGGGGTTTCGCGGGATGTATCCTTTGTTCAGGTCACCGCAAATATTGTGTATCGAGACGAATCCTTTGCCTTGTTTGCCAGTGTCTAGGTATAAAAAAAATTCGCGTTATTCGTAAAAAGGTTAGTTTTCGTATTTCGTACATACCAGGGCATTCTTTGTTACTGTCGATATAAGGGGGTGGCCTGACTTTGGGGGGTTCTGCGTTTGGTGATTCCACGAAAGCATAATATCCCTCAGGTGGCTCGCTTTCTTCAACTGAACTATTCGAACCATTATTCGACAAGATTTTGCCTTCCTTCGAACGATGCTCCTCAGCAATGCAAGAAACCCCGCACAAAAGAATAATCTGAAATCAATAATATGAACAATTTCAGTTCACAATATGAATCGAACGGAATTCTCCGTTAGTTGGACTCGCCACAGCCTTAACGGTAATTCTGGCTCAGCTCGCCGCTATATCAATTCACCTCCTGGAACTGTCCCACTATTGCCACGAACTGCAAAGATCTCTATTTGCTACAAGGTCAACGACACGGATATTCCCGATAGAAACAGGTAAACAATTCCAATCACAAAACATCTTTTCTGACCAAGATATTTTTCAGACTTGGATAAAGCTTCAACAAGAAAAGAACAACAGTTCTATAGAATGAAGCAAAACTTACAACGAACGTACGAAATTCCATGATGAGAAGAGACGAAAAGGAGCGAATGAGAGTAGAAAAAGAGGAACAGAGGGCGTGCACTATCAAAAACGGCCTCGGGACTTCTTCGTGACTAGTCGACGACGGTCATAGCAAAACTGAATTTCTTCAAGTTCGGAGGAGGCCTGGTAAGTGGTAAGCGCGCGCAAGGTACTCCTTCTCATCGGCCAGCGCGGCAAACATAGCGGTAACTCATTCAGGAGGAAACAAAATTTTCCTCCATCTCCTCGTAATCCCTCCCACCGTCCAATCAATTTCCTCCGTCCCCGATACTCCAGCAACAATGATCATCTCTCGTTCGTGGCCCACATTCCTTCATTGAACAAAAGATTCTATTTTGAACTAAAGTTAAAGGAAAATATTTCAGGTTTTCGAGGGCTACGCCAATGCTCCAGGTTAGGCAGAGGTCAATGTCCTACATTCCTGGGGACCTAGCCTGGACTGGGTTGGACTGGTTGAACCTGAACCAGCTGGACTGAGAGACTTAGCGGCCTTGACCAACTGCAGCACGCTACACACTGAATTATCCGGATATGCATCCCGAATGTTCTCGAATTCACACGAGGCAGAACGCTAGTAAAAAATAAACAAAAGCGTGCAGCCATCTGACTAACGGTATCATGCTAGTATAGATACAACGAGTTTGGCGTTACGTATCTAGCACACCAGGTGAGAAGGATTTAGGATAGAATGTTCTTAAAGAAGATAAGAATTTATTGTAAACTCTCGACATGAGATTCTTCTTAATACGTAACGTTGATATCGGTCTCGTCCTTGTGGTATATGAGGATGTCCTTGAAGAGCATGTTTGGTCCGTCAAAGTAGTACTTGCCAGCCGGCCTATCTAACGGGAATCCGAACGGTTTCTTGTCGAATTTGTATTCACCGAAGACTCTGGATGAGTACTGTACAACTTCATCCACTGGGCTTATGTACAGGAATATCTGGAACGGCATTCCTTCCTTTTTACCCTTTGGCAGTAGCAGTCTTTCTGGGAAGCCGAAGACTCGCTCGTTATAATTGAGAGTGTCCGAGCCATCCAACGCCTTTTCTATTTTCTTGTAGAACAGCTCGCTGGGCTCAGGATCAGGTGTCACGAAGAAACAGTCGTGGCTGCTCCTCTCGATTTTGTTTGATCCCACGTTCACTGATGGTTGGACAAAAACATCGATTAATAGTAATAAGAGTAAGAGAAGATATCAACATTGAACTTACAATCGACTATGAAGTTGTCAATTTCGTAGAAGTATTTAAAACTGTCTGAAAAATCGAGAAGCTTGCGATGAATATCGAATTTGGGACCAATGAACATGCGAATGGTGGCCTTGGTGGCTTTTTCGGAATTCACGCTAATGTGGAAGTTGAAAGGTTTGTGGTTGAGACGGTATTGTCGGATCTTCACGAGGAAGTTCTCGGCTTCTTTTTCACTATCCACTGCCAGGCCATTACTGATGGATGCATCGAAGTAATCGAAGTAAGTAGTTAGCTTGTCCACAGCGAATGATTCGATCTTGATGTCAGGATAGATTATCTCGTCTTTCGTGTATGGTTTCTCGTGGAGCTTGTATCTGCGAAGCATCATAAAGACAAAGAGTTAAAAGAACAGGCGTGATGGTAATATTATTTGTAACGGTACTCACTTGTAATAATAATAATAAATTTTTTTGTAGAGTCTGTAGATGGCGGGGTCCCTCATGGAAGTCATGAAGCTCTCAAGAGCACTAGGAGCAATCTGGTAAGGTGTGGATGGATCCAAATTGAATCCAAGAATTTTCCTGCCAAAGTTGTCGATGCTACCATAGAAGTTTTTATTGCAAGAATCTTTATTCCCTTCGATCAAGTTACCAAGAATGTTAAGACCTTCTGGAGTGTAAATGTTGATAAATTTGCCATTGGAGTCCACAACGTAGCCAACGTCGATAGCACTGGATATTCGGTTCTCCATATCTTGAATTTCCTACGTACAGAGATACCAAGTAATATTTATGAACATTACTCATAAAAATAATTGATAACACTATTTGGGCTGTTTGCCTTCAGGAATCATACCTTCATGTATATGAATTTGTAATATGGGAAGGTACTGTAGTGTGGTCTTTGAGGGAAAGGCAGACCATTGTGATAGGTCAGGCTTGGATAATATCCAGGATAGAATTCCTTATTCCAATCGAAAAATTCCACTTTGGGAATGTCATTTGCGTATCTTTCCAGGAAATATCGAGTTAGGATCTGCTTGTGACCGTAAAGGTATTCCTCACCACGGTATTTAGGAAGATTATATTTGTCTCCCTCTAACCAGAAGGGATACTGCATTCTGAAGAAGAAGTAGTAAGCATTCCAGCCAATATCCTCTGTCAAGTAATTGAGTTTGTGTTCAAGGTCGTATTCTCGAGTAAGGTACCAGCCGGAATAGTTGGCTGGGATGATGTAAGTCTCAAAGCCACCAGCTTTGTTAGTATCTAGATGAATGTATAGCAAATCATTAAGAACTATTACAATTTTCTACGGCAATTCAGCGTTATTAATTCCTTGAGTAATAATAACAAGTGTTGCCTGCTTAAAATTAAAACATATGACGTTAATTAAACTTACCTAATTTTCCAAACAGTTTGGCATGGTGAGCTTTCTCGAGGACCTCTGAATTGAAGAACGCATAAGGATACATCTCGTAGGGCGGTGGTAACTGAATGTATTTGGTGTCCGGACGGAATAGTACGGCGTTGTAAAGGGCATAACAGAATTGTCCTTCATTTATGTAAGCACGAGCCCACAATGCCGTTTTGTAGAAGGTGTCAAAGTCTTTGGCATAATAGAACAATTTGAAGAGCGCATAGGACTGATCCAAGAGCTTTGGATAATAGACTGAAAAGACTTCACCGCGTGGTAAGAATCCATGTTGGTACATATACAAAAAGTCTTTTACCTCGGCCTAAAATGTCATCGTTGCATATGAACCACTCAAGATAGATGAAAAGTGACGTTAACGAGATCTTACCCCCTCTGCATAGGAGTCGATGTTTGCTTCGATGTTGTAGCTCTGTCCCTCGCTGTAAAGTCCAGGATTTACTGTGCTCGGCTGTGATATGTGGTACAGAAGATTATAGATCTTCTTCTGTTTGAGGAGGAACTCATTGTCAGCGGTCTTTACGCTGTTATATTCGGCGCCCACAGCGCAGAACAAAATGGCCAGTAAGGCCACGTACTTGAACATTCTTGTCACCGAGCGAAGATCGCGAGTCTCAATCGAATCCGCGCGTTCGACTTGTCTCACTCTACTTTTATATGCACAGGAGGGCTGCTATTCATCGTCGTTCCTCTTAATCAGTCGCAGCCAGGTCATTCGGGTGAATCGTCTGTTATTTCTCTTGGCCATCTTATTATCACTTGGTCCTCCCAGTATCTCACAAGTTTAATAACAATCCATATGGATCGAATACATGCTTTGCTAACCCCCCCCCCCCCCCCCCCCACCCTCATTTTTTTCTCCCCCATCTCACCACACTTTTCTATCGATGCTTCATTAGTCGTTAATTTTTAATTCTCTGTCATGTGTAAATGTGTGTAAAATGGCCTTAGGCATTGGAAAAATCTCTAGTAAGAACATCTGTACTTATTAGACGGCTGATAAATGCGCGACACAATCGTAAAATGGGAGATTAAACGGACTTAAGTATTATCGAATTATTTATGTTTCAATAATCAAGAGAAGGAGAGAGGTCTTAATGCAAGTGACCCGAGATATATGAGGAATCTTTGTACGCGCGGATTAATGATGTCCCATCCTCTTTTCCCCCTCTCCTTAAAGAAAGTTTTGATTATTATAAATTGGTGTATTATAATAGAACATAAAAATACATTTTTCTTTTCTTTCTAGAGAATAAAAAAATTGAATACTCTCAGCTGTAATTAAGGATATATCTTTATTGAAGAGTACACAAGGTAAAAGAAAAATAAAATTTGAGGATATCCATTCTTCTTACAAGGATCTAGAGGCTTGCTCGTCGAGATTTTTGTGATAAATCAAGACATCTTTAAAGTACATATTGGATTGGGTAAAGTTGTAGGAGTAGACTGGCCTGTCGAAAGGATAACCGAGAGAACTGCCATCCACCAGAGTTTCTCCCCAAATGGGAGATTCAAACTTCACAGAATGATTCTCATTAAAGATTGAGACGATGACGAACAATTTGAAGGGCATACCCTCCTTTTTACCAATAGGTAACATCAGACGTTGTGGAAATCCGTAATGTTGATGGTTATAACTGAAGCTCTCGCCTCCATCAAGAGCCTTGACAATTTTTTCATAGAGAACATCACTTGGCATCTCATCGTCCATTGCATATGTCGATTCATGGCTGCTACGCTCGATTTTGTTTTTACCAATTTTTACTGCAAATGCAACAAAATTAAATCTTGCTCTTAAATTACAGGTTTCCCATCACTTACAATCGACCATCCACTGATCAAGCTGGAGGAAATTCATGTAATGTTCGGCAATGTCTAGCTCGTGGCCGTGCACGTCATACTTTGGACCCAAGAAAATACGAATCACAGCTTTTTGATCTTTATCACTGTTTAAGCTGATGTGGTAACTGAATGGTTTGTGATTCAAACGATTCTGTCGTGCCATGATCAACTTTGATCGTGCCTCGATATGATCGTGAACAGGGATCCCGTTGCTCAGCATCGACTGGAACTCATCAAAATAAGTAACGAGCTTATCCACCGTCACCGATTCAACTTTGACCCCTGGGAATGCCAGCTGATCGTGGGTGTAACTCGGAAGATTCTTTTTATACCTGGGAATATAATAGCGATACATATACACTAAGGCAATGTCAGAAACTATAATATTAAATTTACTATCCGCAATATACGATTTTTTAAGAATATCAAAAGGAGTGCTCACTGAAGATAGTAGGAGTCAATGATTTTCTTGTAGATGCTGTAGAACATAGGGTCCCTCATACTAGTGCAGTAAATTTCAAGGGCACTTGGTATCGTCTGGTACTTGGAAATTGGCTTTCCACCGAAACCAAAAATTCTTCTCAACAGACGATCAAAGCTCTTGTAGAATCTTTGATTATAACTATCAGCGTTACCCTCGATGATGTTACCAAGGTAAGAGAATTCTTTGTAAATATCCATCTGTTTCCCAGTGTGATCCAGAATGTAACCAGAGTCAATAGCATTTGCTATTCGATGATGAACATCCTCCAATTGCTATATTAATATTACAAATCTTTTTTTTACAGAGTGCACAATAGGATTTTCGTGAATTACTTACCTCTAAGTATTGCATGAGGTAATCAGGGATTATCGGATGGTTTTCGCGAATTGGAAACGGGAGACCGTTATAATGATGCATGTATGGGTGATATTCTGCAGTCTTAGATAGATCGTGCCAGTCAAGAGCTGGGATATCACCAAGATCGTGGGACAATCGTTCCAATTGATAACGTACGAGTAATTGCTTGTGCCCAAACAAGTACACTTCACCACGGGCGTTGACTTCAGGAAATTTAAATTCCGAGGTGCTCATCCAGTAGGGATATTCGTGATTGAACCAAAAGTAGAAGGAGTTGAGACTTAAGTCTTCAGTAAAGTAAGCGAGTTGGTGATAGTGTTGTTTCTCCTCACTGGCAAGGTACCATCCAGTGTAATTGGCTTGGACGAAACGAGCATCCTTAACATCAGTTTGCATCTGCATACGGTATGCGTTGTGCATTACTTCATCATTGAAGAAGAAATTCGGAAAAACTTCGTAGAGCGGAGGTAAATAGATGTATTTAGTATCCGGACGATGAAGAACAGCCACATACAGGGTGTACAAGTACATCTGCTCGTTGATATTGAAACGAGCCCAAACAGCCGTTCTATAGAACGTATCAAAGTCCTTGGCGTAATAGAAGAGACGGAAAACAATCATAGCTTCATCGCGAAGCTCCCGATGCATCATCGAGAAAAGTCGACCTCTTGGCAGCATTCCATACTTCCATCGTTGAAGAAATTCTTGCACGACTTCCTGCCAATGATTGAGAAGTCATCCAGCGTGAAATGCACTCTCCATTCGCATTACGTTTCGCACTATTTACACTAATACCAATGAAGATTACTCACCTTATTGTTGAATGAGGATGCGTTATCCTCGATGCTAAAGGACTTGGCCGTTTGGTAGAGCTCCGGATGGTACAGGGTGGGCTGGTCCACATGCCAGAACAACTCGTATATACTTTTCTGTTTTTGCAGGTAACCCTTGTCTGCTGTGTAAGTTGGCAAATGCGTGGATTGGCAAACATTTGCCAGTATCACCACTGATACTCCCAGCAGAAGTAACTTCGGCATCTTCGAGCTTCAACTTCAGAAGACTTTTGGAAATTTTCGATCCAAAATTGTATTTATACCTCCACCGCTCCTTGATATCTGTGCTCGATGAGATATTTTGCCAAGGGTCAAAGTAAGATAATCTTTGCATTGGCCCTTTTGACATCGAGCTTTTAATCGCGAAATTAAATGTGAGTAAGATCCTCGTATTTCATTTCTTGTCGCGTGATTAATATGAGATTTTATTCTTACAGGATAAAGAAGGAAGAGAGAAAAAAGAAAGTGTTAGTTGCAGAGCGTTCTTTATTTGAGAAGCCTTTGCTCTTCTCTATCAGTCATCGTTATGTATGGTACAGAAAAAGATTCAAAGCTGTGTAAGATTTGCGGAAATGTTATATATAAAACTTGTCGTGGGGGGAAATCATTGTGTAGAGCAGAAGGAAAGGGCTCAGAAGTTGCCTTGCTTCTCGTAGTTGTAGTAGCTCTTGTCGTAGAATTTGTCGCTGTAGTATTTGTTTTCATAGGTCTTGCCACCGTAGTATTTGTCATCGTAGTATTTCTCTCCTGGGTAGAATTTGTCGTTCTGGTAATATACTCCTTCCTTGTTGTGGTAAATGTACACGTCCTTGAAGAACATGTTGGGCACGAAGAATTTCCATGGGTAGATCGGCCTGTCGAATGGATAGCCGAAAGGCTTTCCATCATAGAAGTATTTGCCGAAGATTGGAAGCTCGTAGGTGACCAATTTCGATTCGTCCAATGGAGTGACGTAGAAGAAGAGTTTGAAGCGCATTCCTTCGGGTTTACCCTTGGGCAAGTAGAGACGCTGTGGGAATCCATACATCTTGTCGTAGTATGTGAAGGGTTCGCTACCGCTGACTGCCTTGATGAGTTTCTTGTAGTAGAGGTCGCTGGAGAGCATGTCTGGCATGGTGTAAATGGAGTCTGTGCTGCGGCGTTCAAAGTTGTTGAGACCAGTCTTAACTGCAAGAAAAATATAGAAAAAATGGTTAATCGATGTCATAGGAAAAAAGTAAAAGTGTAAGACTTTGGAAGGGAAACTTACGTGGAACAATGAACTGATCCAGTTGTACGAAGTATTTGTAGTATTTGCGAAGGTAAGAGTAATCGTTGTATTTGTCGAATGCAGGTCCCAAGAAGATCCTAACGACGGCCTTGGTCTCTTTTTCGGAGTTGATGTTGAAACGGTACGTGAATGGCTTGTAGTTGAGGCAGTAACGACGTGCCTTGATGCGGAGGGATGAGCCTTCCTTGAAGTTCTCTACGTATACGCCATTGTTGATGAAGGTGTCGCAGTAGTCGAAGTAAGTCTGGAGCTTGTCGACGTTGACGGATTCAAACTTAACTCCTGGGAAGGCCAGCTCGTCGTGAGTATATGAAGGCATATAGTATTTGTATCTATAGAAGTATCCCAAGATTTTGTTGTAGAGCCTGTAGAATGCTGGGTCCCTCATGCTGGTGCTGTAGTATTGGAGTGCGCTTGGGATGACCTTGTCCTTCTGGGAGTAGTCATAGTTGAAACCAAGGATGTCTCTGGCAAGTGCATCGTACATTCCGTAGTATCTGGCGTTGCAAGAGTCAGCGTTTCCTTCAATCAGATTGGCCAGGATATTCAAACCTTCGGGTGTGTAGATGTTGTACTGCTTGCCACTGTAGTCGTATACGAAACCTGAGTCGATGGCGTTGTAGATGCGGAATTCGTAGCTTTCAATGTCCTGTGAATGTTGCAAAATTCAATGCTAGTGAAACAATGTTCCTTTGAATAATTGTGATTTTCTTACCTTCAGGTACTTGTATTTGTAGTATGGAATGTTGGAGTAACGTTCACGCTGTGGCATCACGATTCCATTTCCGTACATGAGAGTGGAGTAGTATCCAGGGTAGAGGGGCTTGTACCAGTCGAGGTATTCGATTTCACCGAGATCGTTGGAGAAACGTTCCAAGTAGTAACGAGCCATGAGCTGTTGGTGGAAGTAGTAGTAGAAGTCTCCACGGAATTCCTTGGGGATGTTATACTCCTTGCTGTTCAGGTAGAATGGGAATACCGTACGGAAGTAGTAGTAGTAAGCGTTAAGGCTGACATCTTCCATGTAATAATCCAATTTGTATTCTTCGTCGTAATAGGGCTGCACATAATGGCCAGTGTAATTGGCGTAGATCATGTAGCTGTCGGTGTTATCGATTCCGGTGGTAGCCAAACCTACAAGGATATCAAGAGTTTGTAAAAGAAGAAACACCAATTATGAGGATTGAGCGAGGATGAAATCGCACCACGAGTCATTTGAATACGGTGGGCTTCCTGAATGACATTGGAGTCGAAGAATTGGTTGGGATAGATTTCGTAAATGGCTGGCAAACGAATGTATTTGCAGTCTGGACGGTACAACACGGCAATGGTGAAGGCGTTCACGAATACTCCATCATTAAGGTAGCATCGAGCCCAGCAAGCTGTCTTGTAGAAGGTTTGGAAGTCCTTGGCGTAGTAGAAGAGTTTGAAGAGGGACAACATTTCCTCTCGATGGTCCTCGTAGTAGTGGGAATAGATGGCATCACGGCTCAGCATGCTGTTGCTGTGGTACCATTTCAGGAAGTATTGTACGATCGTCTAAAAGAAACGCAATTATGTAGAGACTGATGAAGAGTGGAGCAAACATTAATTTTACCTTGTCAGTGTACATGTCAATGTTGCTCTCGATGTCATAGTTGCGACCAATGTCGTAGAATTCCATGTCGGTAAGGGCACCCTGCTTCACGTAGAAGAGCAGCTCGTAGATTTTCTTCTGTTTGTGGAGGAACTCCATGTCAGCGGTGTAGGTGTTGAAGAAGCCCTGGTGGTTGCTGCTGGCCTGGATCAGGCAGAAGCCCGTCAGAGCCAGAAGAAGGATTTCCTTCATCATCTTGGCAGACCGATGTGTTCTTTCACAGTTTCGAACCCAGCTGCTGATCGAATTTGCCCCAACCAAGCGGGAGAGGACGATGCTTCAATTCTGCAAACCGCTCTCTTTTATACCACTCTCTTTTCCCTTTAATCTTCGAGTCACCTTTGACCTTGCTACTTTTGGTCGTGTGCCTCCCCCTCCTCCAAATCTTACACGCCAAGTTATCTGGCATCATACTGCAAATTTTAGCCAATAAGCGCTCTTTACTTACAATCTTTCCCCTCTACTTTTTTAATTCTTTCAATTCTATTACTTTGACACACCTGTTTGCACCCCACAAATCACCTACCTCTTCCCCTTTAGATCGGTCCTTTCAAAAACCAACTTTACCTGTGCGTACCTTGTTCTTAAACTTCTAACTAATGAATATATCTCGAAGGTCGACTCATAATCGCAAATTTCATTATTTCAATTCGTTAAGAAACATGGTGCAAGAAAGATTAATTTCACAAAAACAAGATAACGATGTCTCGTAACGAGAAATTAAAGCATACATCCCCTTTTTTGTCTTAATCGTTACTAACCGTTTGCTTTACGATATGCATTTTTATCCTACCCTCCTCTTTTTTCTTTCAGATAAAACGTGTATTAACAGCTATTTTTTCATTTCGACAACGTCACCTGCACTTCAAAGCGATTTTACTCTACTACTCCATCTTATCAATTAAAAATTAATATGAATCATATGTTATAGGAGAAATTGATCTTATTACAGAACTAGTTCTTAAAACAATTCTTGTCGATAGGGACTTCAACCAAATTTATCACATGTCCGTATGCATTATGTGCAGATTGTATTAATCGATTTTTTTAAGCTAAGGGATATCGCATATATTTGGAAAAGTTTCAGATCTACCTCTCTGTTATAAACTTGCCTTTTATTTGTCATAATTACAATGTCGAGAGTTTTAGAGAAAAAAAATTATAAGATAATTCGTGCGATTTCACGAATTACGAAGTATCATTATTCTTGCCGTTGAATTAATATTTTCAGTTAATTAAGTGGCGTGTATCTGTGAAATGCAGATAGAATTCTCTCTTGCAAAATAACTGCAATTAATTTACACTTGGATTTTGCCCGTCGGGTAATAGACTGTACATATTTGCTGTTCATTCAGTAGAATTGCTACACGAGTATTCCTTCATTCTATAGCTGACATTAATTTCGTTAGTTTGATACTTACAGCTATTGTAAGAATATTCGTGCTATATTCTTGCCCATTTTTATATTTCTTTTCGCATACACACCCTGTTCCGAATTTATTCATCAATTTCTTCGCAAATTGTGGTAGTTTGATGAATATAAAGCTTAGTGCCAGGTCGTGTTAGAATTTTTAATATTTTTTTGGGTGATTTTTCACATGGAGTTCTGCGACATTTCTATAGTAACATACATTTTTTAAAAATATAATAATTATTTCCTTTTTTTGTTAAAGAAGATTCGCACTCTAAGTAGACAGATAAGTATTTACGCACACAAATTTTCTCCAAAATTGAGAAGACTTCAGTCTTTTCCCCGCCTTTACTCGGCAAAGTTACTTCAAAAGCTGGAATATGGTTTACATCGTGTTGTTGAATTTTCTTCTTTTTTGACACTGGACTTCGTTTTAAGTTATCTATCAGGTATATAAACGGTCCGAGCCATGCTGCCTGTAAAACTATATTTTTTCTTTTGACTCTGCACTAAAATAAAAATATTTTAATGACAGAAGACCAAAGGATATACTCTTCCAGCATTCACTGTATCGGTGAGTTTCTGATCAAGGTTAATCAAATGAATATTCTTCTTTGGCAAATTGGAGTTATTTCGAAGCTGATTAATTTCATCCGCTGCATTCTTAATTTCCGATTGCAAGTGTTGTAGTCTTAACTCTGAAATGCTCATGAGAATTCCAAATTTCGTCATGGTGTAATGAAATGAGGTATTCGAAGAAGATAAATCCATTGTGTGATTAAGATAAATCAAATTTTCAGTCGTATAGTTATTTAATGAGGTAAAAAATGTTTAACAGAATAGGATATTAAAAAAGCATCCATTGAAAAATTATACACTGCTACAAAGGAAAGAAGTATAATCTTTAAATTCAATGAAAGAATGGAGGTTTGTATGTAATAGGTAATTATACAATTATTTTTACAAATATATATATGTATATCTTTAAAAATATTTCCTCTCTTAACTTTCATTAGGGGTTCAATCTTTTTTGCAAAAATAAATCGTCTATAATTGCAAGTAATACCACAAGTCGGTTTACACAGCTTTCCCCCGTTTCATTATACTTCATCAACATAAACTAGACGATTTGCTTTAAAATGGAAAATATTAAAACAAAAGAAGTTCCGACAGAACAAACTATGATGCTCATATGTTAAAAAAGATATGTTACATATAAACTATACGCTAGTAAAGTACAAATACAATCATAATGTAGGGAGATTGTATTGCAATATATGTATAGGAAAACGTACTCCCAAAAATGCTAAATGTTACCGATAGATAACGCTGTTAGTATGCATATGCATTACTACATATTCTCACTTCACTGTTTTTGTATTAGTACTATACTAGCGTATAGAAAAATAATTTAACTGCACATTGAAGCAGCATCATCATCGTCGTTGTCTTCATTATCTCCTGATTTTATGCTTGTGATTTCTTCATCGGCCTGTTCATTGTTCTCTCCTTGATCTGAAATTTCTTCCCAGTTTTCATCCGATTCACTACCGATATCTGTGTCTCCCATATTCGTGCCTTCATCTGACGAATCTAAAAAAAGAAATAAGAAGTTAAGGAAAAATAATTTCTTTAATCAAATCAAGTAACGGTCTGTTATTTGTTAGTAGATTACTGATATTAATACCTGGATCTTGGTATACAAGTAAGCTTTCCTGCATAATGTCTTTATTGTTGTTTTCTTTAAATTGCGAGATTTGACCAGTTATAAGAGAGACTTTTCCTCTTAGTCTTGAAACGTCCGATAAAAGCATTAACTTAGCATCAATTACACTTAAAATAGGACTAAGCGAATCTGCTACGTCAGGATGTGATAAAAGATGAGCTGCGTGCGCCGAAATTAAATTACGGAGCCATATAACAGCAATTTGACTCCTGCAACAGATTTTTCAGTAATACGAATGTTGTTTTGCAATGATTATGAAAAATAAAATATTACATTGCCGATCAATGACTCACGGGTATGTTTTGCCTTGCAACATTGTAGTAAGTTCCCTTAGTAACGGTATTATTGCTTGAAATGGTAGTTTCAATACCGTATTTCTAATAACATTTTCATTCTTCGTGAATAATACGCTTGTTAAAATGGACTTGTCTTTACTATTTAGACCTTGCAATAATAATTGTGCCATATTTTTTCCTTTTGTAGGTGTATCTCCTGTTGTAGTTCCCTCTGAATTTAAACTGAGATTTTCTAATCTATCTTTTAGTAGAAGCTGTGATTTGGCATTATTTGCTCTGTTCCTTTTCAATGGGGTCTCTCCTACTCCTAAAGAAATTGGAATTAATAGATTAAAACATGCACTGAATAAGGTAATGTAAAACATCATAAAGTATATTTTATAATTACAATTATATTACCTGGTGCTAAATACTCTACATTATCATCAGTAACGATTGTTTTAACTTTTAATATACTTTCATCTTTTTTATCTTTTCCTTTTTTTGCTTCTGACCTAATTAAGCATTGAATTTTTTCTGAAAAATCAGGTACAACTTTCTCAAATGTTACATTTAGGTACGAGCCATAAGCTAGCAGTATACTCTCATCCTCCATTAATTTTCCTACAAGAATGGGAATTTGCTGAATATCTCCCTTTTGACATGAGTCTGATGCCACAGCAATATTTAGAGCTGGTTTTAAAGGCTTTGCACAATGTCCATTAGGCTGGTATTTAAAAACTAATGCTTGCCCAAGCCTGGTAATGCTCATCACCAATACTTGTGATTCTTTAGTTATAAGAACTGAAACTGATAATGGATCATCCTGGATGGACAATGTTGCTGCTGAAGTCTTGTCAATTTTTTGCTGAAACATTCATAATGATATTCTTCAAGATGATGGAAGTTAAGAATTGAAAAGTATGAGAATTTATTGAACTTACATCATTTAAAGCCCATATACATAAATAGCCTTCATTCTGAGCCCCACTAACTATATAAGAAGTTGTACTATTTATTCTTATTGGATTTAAAGTTGTCACTTGATAGGCATGGCCTGTGAATGTACGTATCAATTCCTTAGTATCTAAATTCCACCATTTAATTTTTCTCTCTGCTGATATCAGTGATTTCCCATCTAGTACAATAGCTAAAGCTGTTACTTTTCCTTTTCCTGATTTCCATTTACACTTTATGCCATTTTCTTGAATATTCCATTCAACAATTTGATGATCATCAGCAGCTGTGAAAAGACTACTACCAGGAGACCATGTGATGGCTGTAACTCCAGCAACATGACCATTTTCTAATTGATTACTAACAGTTGCTGATGTTGTATCATATAAAATAATTGTTCCATTTACAGAGCCCATTGCAACAATGCCTTTTGAGTCTGTTTCGTCTGATGACTTTTTCTTTAATTTTTTCCATGGTGAAGGCTGAAAAAATAGCGAATTAACTGTAAATACATTACTATACCATATACATAGAAATTTTAATTTTCCTAGCCTATAAAGCTCAAAATATTTGATTGATATTTTTTATGAAATAATAAATATTTTTTAATGAAGCTTGACTATCGGAAATATAGCTAATATTATAGTCAACATTACTGGTGCCATTTCTAAAATACTTAAAAGTGAGGATAAAAAGGAAAAGGGAGTAATAGGGGAGCACATGGCGTACCGCTATGCTGGTAGATTGTTGGCTGACAGAAATCCAACATAAGACACTGCATGGTGACGATAAATGAAGATTAGGTGTATATTCTTGCTTTAGCCTGTCAGTCGCGGTCTCATAAATCTTCAACTTTCCGTCATTTCCACAATAAGCGAGGTATTGTCCGTCCGAGGAAAATGCCGAGCATCCCGCACTCGCCATTTTGGTTTTTTTCTATTTTTCTTCCCAGATGGAACTAGCATTGCCAACTCTGCCATTTTGAATTATTCTTACGTTGACCGTGTTTCAAAATTCACTGACAGTACTACGAATATCCTTCTGTCTTCTTTCAATGCTTCATTCTTGACAAAGATAATGATATCCGCAGTACTGGTACTGGCAGTGAATTCTGGAACACGGCCAACATGTATAGGGACCGTGCACATCAACACAATGATAGTGAGATGAGAATGTGTATTGGTGTATGTGCATACTATCAGCGCAAACTATCGGTCAATTTTCGCAGTTTTTGAGTGTAATTTATTTATACGTATATAGTTACACATTGACACTTCTCTATCATTGTGTTGATGTGCACGGTCCCTATACAATGTATAGTAAATGAGGGTGATTTTTTTTTTAAAGGTCATTAGGTTAGCTCTTGACAGTCTTTATCCTTACTGAATTTCTCAACGCGACCTTTAGGTTGAATCCTTAATAAATTATAACTCATACGTAAACGTTCACTGAACTTGAGCAATTGCACCTGATTGGTTGTAAGTTAGGGTTTCGCCAATCAAATACAAGCGCTCAGTGAGCGCTCACTGAGCGGTTGTTTTTGAACACTTCCATTAGACGTGTCTGTCAGCCTGATCATGAACTTAACACTGAGATAAAAGATTTAGAAAAAATAGACATTGCTGTTTACAAATCTGTTAAGATATTTGCTATCATAGCATAATTATGTTAAAGTTGGCAACGCTGGATGGAGCATGAAGAAGTCAGGAGAGTCAGGAGTGGTCAGGAGCGTCAGGAGACTGGAGAAGGCCATGCAGAGACCGTGCACACCAACACAATGATAGCGAAGTGTCAATGTATAACTGTACTGTATACGTATAAATAAATTACACTGAAAAACTGCGAAAATTGACCGATAGTTTGCGCTGATAGTATGCATATACACCAATATACATTCTTATCTCACTGTCATTGTGTTGGTGTGCATGGTGTCTATAGGAGAGACAGGCTACAGAAATTTTTCACGTTAAAGATAGAAATTCATTAATCGTTAGGGTGGTTAGGGTCTATTCGTTATCACTGTACTATAGAATTAGTACGATTAGTTGAGACGAGACAAGCATGTTTCCTTTTCCCCACATTATTACACTAATACATACATACAGCAGTGCAGCAAGGACACTCCTCGCAGCTTTTCTTGATTTGTCAAAGGAAAAACAATTCTTGTAAATTTTTTAGAGTAAAAAGAGCCATCTATAATTTTTAAACAAAACGAAGAAAATTCTCAAATACTTTCAATTGTTTTAATTCCTTTACTCTTCTCAGTCATCTTCCTGCATTGGTTGCATCTTCCTTCTTTGTTTATCTTTTCCTAACCAACAGCACAAAAATTGTTTTCCTCGAAATTCGTAATGGAGAAAATTATTTTCAATCAGTACTTTCTTTACTGTAAAACTAAATACAACTATTAACATGTTAATAATAAAAGTTTATATATCCACAAGAATTCGAAGATAAATAATACAATTGGTTGGAGGTTATGCATCATTCTCCGGAAATGCTAGTTATTCTTAAACAAACAAACAATAAAATGTTAAAAAGAAAAAAGGAAAGAAAGAGAAAAAAGGTAAACAGAGTAGTAATTACTAGTAATAAACCAAAGTATTGTGTACACTGTACAGTAGCTGCAAGTAGCTGACTGCTGCTGAGTATATCAAGGTCAAAGTCCTTGAGGTTAAGTCACCGGCCGGCTCTACGCATGCGCATTTATAACAGAAGCAATAAGTTATCAAGTGCGAAATATGTATAGTTAAAGTTGTTATATACTTACACTTTAAGCTTGCTTGCTGTACAAGGATAAGAAGGGGAGAGATCCAAATCGTAACAACTTGGAATTGTAGAAATTTAAGTAATTGTTAAGTAATCATGACGGGGTGCAGATTAATAGGTGCTTTAATGCGCTTCTCAAGAGCTGATGTAAATTTCGTCACACGAGCAGGTGATTATTGTTAAATATACATTTTTCATTGTTAACATTTTTCTTGAAATTGAAATATCGTTACGTTAAAGCAACCTTTGCACTGCCAGTAGAACTCGATACTCGTGCAAAACATTCATTGGCAAAATTTCTATATGGTGAATAGATTGATCTATTCTTTAAAAATGAAGTCTATTTTTTTTCTTTCCATTCCTGACTCAACATTTGACCTCATTTTGCAATTTCTTAAAACGTTTAAAAACAAATACTCCATTAGAAACACTTATATTTTTCCTTTAAATAAATTTTTTTCTTGTAGCTCTATATCAACCAATTAGAGCACTCTCCACTGTACAAGATCCAAAGCACTTCAAAATTAAAGTTGTCGACAATGTAGCTGTTGTAACTTTGGACTCCCCAGGGGAGAAGGTAAGAAGAAGATGAAAATTTTGAATTTTTTCTATATATCTGTAATTGCAGGTGAATACTTTGAATCAAGAAGTAATGAATGAAATAGCATTAGTTTTACAAAATATTGAAAATAATGCAGCTGTATCATCTGCTGTACTTATAAGTGGAAAAAAAGGAAGCTTTATTGCTGGGGCTGACCTTACTATGGTAGAAAAATGGAAGAATGAAGAAGATGGATATAGGATGTCGAAGGATGGACAAAGAATTTTAAAAATGATCGAAGATAGTAAAAAACCTATTGTAGCTGCCATTTATGGTAGCTGTCTTGGCGGAGGACTGGAGGTATCATATTTAATATCCCTAAGTTTTCTTTTTCAGTTTTAGAATTTATTTGCATTATTTTTGCATCTAGACTGCAATGGCATGCCATTACCGTATTGCCGTTAACGATCCTAAAACTGGATTAGGTTTACCTGAGGTGAAGCTCGGGCTTCTTCCTGGGGCAGGAGGAACCCAAAGATTACCAAAGCTAGTCTCGCTCCCTAACGCTCTTACGATGATGGTTACTGGACAAACGCTAAAAGCCGATAAGGCCAAAAAATTTGGCATTGTTGATCTCACGGTTAATCGTTTAGGTCCGGGAGTTTCATCCGCCGAAGAAAAGTAAAGTATTATCCTTTTGCTTTGGAAACAACTAAAATATCTTGAAAAATGATGATGATATGTAAAATTTTGGTCTTATTTCAACGTGTAGTACGCGGAGATATTTGGAAGAGACAGCTATAGCCGCAGCGAAAGATTTAGCCAGCGGAAAACTTGAAGTTCAACATTATCCCAAAACCACAATTGACAAAATTACTCATTTCGCTCTTTCGTATAATTTCGTAAAGGATCAACTATTTAATAAAGTAAAAAGTCAAGTAATGAAACTGACTGGAGGTCTGTACCCAGCACCACTAAAAATTCTGGAAGTAGTGCGAACGGGATTGGATAAAGGCCCTACTGCAGGATACGATGCGGAAGCAAAGACTTTTGGACATTTAGCGGTGACCCCTCAGAGTCGAGGATTGGTCAGTTTATTTTTCGGCCAAACAGCATGTAAGAAGAATCGTTTTGGCCCACCGAACAGCGCTGTAAAAAATATTGCTGTAGTTGGTGCTGGACTGATGGGTGCCGGAATTGTTCAAGTCAGTATTGATAAAGGCTATGGCGTAACTATGAAGGACACAAATGAAGATGGTCTTTACCGTGGAGTCAACCAAATCCAAAAGGGTTTGGAAACTTCGGTGAAACGTAAACGTATTTCTTCTATCGTCAAAGACAAGTATCTTGCAAGTCTAGATGCTACGCTAAGTTATGAGTCATTCAAACATGCTGATATGGTGATTGAGGCTGTTTTTGAGGATATAACGATTAAACACAAGGTCATTAAAGAGGTAGAAGCAGTCACACCGGCACATTGTGTTTTCGCATCAAACACCTCTGCAATTCCGATAACAAAAATAGCAGCTGGTAGCAGTAGACCTGAAAAAGTAATCGGTATGCATTACTTTTCACCAGTAGACAAAATGCAATTATTGGAAATTATCACGCATAAGGGTACTTCGGAAGAGACGATAAAGAGCGCTGTAGATGTTGGATTAAAACAAGGGAAGACTGTCATTATTGTTGGGGATGGTCCTGGATTCTACACGACTAGAATTTTATCAGTGATGATGTCTGAGCTTATCAGATTATTGCAGGAAGGTGTAGAACCGACTACTCTTGATCGGTTGAGCAAGAAATTCGGATTTCCCGTTGGTTTGGCTACTTTAGCGGATGAGGTCGGTATAGACGTAGCCTCTCATATCAGTCGAGACCTTGTAAAGGCCTTTGGAGACCGATTTAAAGGAGGAGAAGTTGAGATTCTCAATGATATGGTAAGGGATGGATTCCTGGGGCGTAAATCAGGAAAGGGAATATTCGTATACGAAACTAACTCGAAACATAGGGATGTCAATGTTCGCGCGGTGGATATACTAAAGAAATACAAACTTGAACCTAAAGGTAGTACGTCTGATGAAGATCGTCAATTAAGAATGGTCACACGTTTTGTCAATGAAGCAGTGCTCTGTTTGGAAGAAAACGTGCTTGCTAGTCCCGTATGTTTATCAAAATTGTTATATTTTGATCAAATTGAGCCTAGATAATATATCGTTAGCTGAACTTTATTTAATTCGCTTTGCAGCTGGAGGGCGATATTGGTGCCGTCTTCGGATTGGGCTTTCCGCCATTCTCAGGAGGTCCATTCCGCTGGATAGATTACTATGGTGCAGACAAATTGGTGAGAAAAATGGAGGAGTATCAGACACATTACGGTCTTGCCTACAAGCCATGCCAAACGCTTTATGACATGGCAAAGGATCCGACCAAAAAGTTTTATAAGAAGTAAAACTATTGCTCAGTTTTATTTTTTTAAATGTGAAGACAGAAAGAAAGAAACAATCATTGTAATTTCCACTACATTGTTATTTGAATTTATTGGAAGACCGTTAGGAAAGACTATAAATAATATTGTTGGCTACTAGTGGTATTACAAAAATTTATTAGGCCAATTATTTTTCACTATTTTTAATACAGTAGATGCAATTGTTTATCAATGCATTTTAAACTTTTTATACCGTTAATACCATAATCTCTATAGATATATATCTAAATATGTACACATGTATATTGTAAAAGTCTTTTATATGAAACTTTGAGGCGCTTTTTAAAAGTAAATTTATTTAATATTTTTGAAAAAAAAAATGACCTCGCTTTATCTTTATTTACTCCCGAAAGAAGAAAAGTTGATGAAATAATCGATATTGTGTTAAGAGACTGATATCAATTGCAAATCTGTATTGTTTAATTTATTACCATAAACGTAACTCTGAAATCATGAATAATAATGGTATAGGTAAGAATTTTTTCCTGATGAGAGCTTGATGCAATGTTGAGAAATGTTGCGGATATGTCGCTTGCATTAAATGTACAGGCAAATAGATTATATATGTATATACCATCAGCAATCTTCTATTGTATTAAAAGAGATTAGCAACGAATCGATAAAACGAATAACGTCATTTGAATTAAAAAACTCGAAAATCCAAAGAAACATTAAAAGAGAAACTATTCAACTTCTTTAAAAATATATGGAGATTATTTGTAAAAACTAAAATCAAATAGTTGTCTACGTAGTTTTAGTAAGGAAGGACAGGTATTTGTAGTATTAGATTTTTTACAGGAATTTTAGATTTTACAGGAAAAATAAAGAAAAGCTGTAGCATAGGGCAATCCAGAAGATTTTTGCGTCATCTACCAGTCCCACACACCTGTTTGTGACATTTCCGAGGCGAAAAAGAGGTAGGGTCCTTGGCTGATGCAAGAAAGCGGTAGATTTCGCGAGAAACCACCAATGACCAGGAATGAACCACCTTGTTACCTCGAGCAACATATTTTACCAGAATATCAAAACCACGTAAAAACATTGTAAAAGTATTAATTATATATTTTTTAACCTTACAGGTCTCAGACAGGAGTCGACTAGACTCCTTCCAGTTAAAAATGGAGTGCCTTATTTAATGGGCAGTGCAAGTGGCCAAAAATAAAGGATGGGTCTTGCTTGATCGATATTGTTGCGATCATATCAAAATAAGAGGCACACGCTCGTCGTTCGTACGATGCGTGATGGAAACTTTTCCGGCTTGATATAAAATCTCGCCTCGCGTCAGCGTACGGGTGAGATCCTATCCTCTGCTTTTTGTCACTGTAGTCAGATTCGTTTATAATTTCCACTATAATCATAGAATAGAATAGAATCAAAGCAGGAAATTATTTCCATGGTGAATTTCATTATACTCTTCATACGAGCTTCCGTAATATGAAAACATTACTCAGAGAAATTGAAATGCGAGGTTCTTGTTCAAGAAAAAATAATTCTTATAATATATCAGCACAGTCGAGGAAATAATATATTTCATATACTATACTATTGGCCAATCGTTTTAATTTTCATGTCTATCGTGGAAGTGTCATTTAGACCGAAAAAGATCAACTTTGTAGTAAAACTGGCTAATCGATTAATAAGTCTGTTTTATATTCAGAATGACAAAGCACTTGACACGCCCCAGGGCACAGGGTCATAGACGTAAGAAAACGTTATCTGTGTGGTTAACTATGAGGGATATTAACTTTTTATATAGTACCTTTTTGAGGCTCTTTTCTGTTTTCGTGTAAAAATATCTTAAACAAAAAATGTATATTTCCTTAAGTTATGCAAATGATTTTAATTCTTGACGTTTTAGCTCCGGGGCATCGTGAGTGCCTCACCTTCTCTACATTGTTGCACGATCTAACTGATACAGTGTTGAAGACGTTAAAGTAAGCCGAAAACATCTGCATTTTATCATTAAAATATATTACACTAATTTATTATTGCATCAATAGAAAAAAGTACTATTATTATATTGTGTTTGGTAATAATTTGTGTAATCACGTTATCAGCCACTACCAATTTTCTCCCTTTTTCTTTAAGCTATTTTCGTACATTCCATAGCCAGAGCATAGACAGCAGCGCCAACATTGGTGAGAAGAACGAAATAGCGCGCAAACTTTGTTCCAAATGGTGTTGAATGACGCCATTTTTTGAATAGTAGCCGTTAGAAAAGCTCAATCTAGCTGTTATTAGAAATGTGGATAGGATTTGTAAAGCAGACTCAAGTAATTGAAAAATATGTAAGAGGTATGTGTACAAAATATTGTAACGGTATATATTTCTAAGTGGAGATTAAAAGGTCGAGAGAGGTTATGCTCAGAGAAAGAAATCTATAACGATTTACAAAACTCAGTTTTTTATATTTGCAAACGTATAGGTAGAAAAATTATATATACTTTATATTATACAATAGGTCTTGAATCGACCGCGATCTAGCTAGCTAAATCTGTGTACGTTACAATACAAAAAAAATGGTTAATTCTTAAAATCATGAAGAAAGCGAATGAACTTGTAACATTATCTTAGACTACGCGTGTAGACATATAGCGTTTTGTTTCTATGCATATATACATGAAAGATAAATTTTTCTGGTAAATAAATATAATCTGTCTTTGTCTCTCATTCTCTCCATATTTCACGAGTGTCTAATCTTTCGTATTCTCGTTTACACTAAAATTCAACACTGATCACAGGCACACTTAGGTACTTGGTTTGCGGGACGGCCAACGAAAAATGGAGGCTGGCCGGTGGCGCCGATATTCTTAAAATGCTCTAAATACTAAACTTATATAAAAATTGGCAATTATCACTGAATCCCTTGAATGGATGATAAATTTTGATATTTTATGGCGGGTGGCCTAGGGGAGCCATTCCTCGAAGATCACACTTGCACGATTCACAATGATATAGCCTCAATGATCCTCTGCTTGGTACAATTGGGATACAGTGGAATGAATTTGGGTTAACTTTGACATTGACGCTGTTTCAGGCGGCCAGTCTTGGCGGTAAGATCTGCTGATGTAGAGGTGTTGTTATCCGGGGGGCCAGTACAGGCAGCAAACTTAACCTCAATGATGCTGGGGCAGGCTGAGTACCGACAGCTGGTGCTCCATTCTGATTGGTCGATGATCTATCTCTGGCGTGTCTCTTCACGTGTTTGGCCAGATGATCGCTACGCATGAATCTTCTTTGGCAGACGGCGCATGCAAACTTCTTTTCCCCGGTATGCGTTCGCTTGTGCCTGGAGAGCTCGTCGCTTCTGGAGAATCTTCTGC
The DNA here is from genome assembly GCF_024137725.1 of Prorops nasuta. Taxonomy (NCBI): domain Eukaryota; kingdom Metazoa; phylum Arthropoda; class Insecta; order Hymenoptera; family Bethylidae; genus Prorops; species Prorops nasuta. The sequence goes on along the minus strand of NW_027117000.1, from coordinate 10,025 downwards.
TGCAATCCTCGTAGGGACAGGAGAATGGTCGTTCACCAGTGTGAGTGCGGGTATGAGCTTTTAGATGAGATGACTTGAAGTAATTTTTTCCGCAGCCGGGATGCTCACACTCATACACGCGCCTTCTTACAGCTGATTCGTGCGCATTGCAATTGGTCGTGGGTGGATTGGCCGCAGGCGCGGTTACTAGGAGCAAAGGAGATCCCAATAATCCAGTAACTACAATGGGTGCTGGTTTCGGTGCCAAAGGTTGCAATTTCGTCTGCCCGATGCTCTCACGGTCCGTGTTCTTGCTGTTTACAATTATCTCCTCTTTCCGCAGGCTCATTTTGAACTTGAGGCTCTTCAACACGTTCTCCGAGCCGGCTGTTGGCGAACAACTGAGCGGGCTACGACTCGACTCTCGGGGGGGCTCTGCCCGAGCTTCCTCGGAGCCCGGTTCGTCGAGACTGTTGACCGTCAGGTTGGCGGGACTGCAGGTCCCGTCTCTGTTGGCGCGCATTATGACCGATACTCTGGTTGGCTCTGGGCTCGCTGGTGGCGTACCATCCAATAGTAGCTGCAATGGAGAACACAAAATAAGTAAGCACATTTATATTTTAAATCCTATAATATACATATAATTATCTTAAAGCTGGAATAATTCAATAACGATATTTTTTTTAGATTTGCATCCCGGTATCCATCATAATTTAACGGCACTCTGGTATTTTCTATCGCAACACAAGGATGTTATATGATGTTGCTCAAAGGATAAGAAGTGATCAGACGTTGGTTATTTGTGTTCACTGTGCAAATGCGCATGCGTGTCGGTGAAGGTAACCGCGTACACCGATCAGGAGATATTTCAAAGCATAACTTTCATTCATTATACTATATAATTACTTTTGCCAATTCGCATTGTTCCACACAAAACTTTTTTCGTGCTGGCTCGTCCTCTTCAGAGTCTGAAGGCTGAGGTGTGGGTGGTAAATTTGGACGTGGAGCATCCGTCTGACTCGTCGGTTTAACACTATGCAGCTGCTGTTTTTGTTGCCGAGGATTGCTCTCCAACAATTTTTCCCCCAATAATGCTGCCACACTGAACGAAGATTGAAGAGGTTCGTTCTACAAAAAAGAAGAAAATCACATTGATGTATGGTTTTTCACTGATCACTGAGACTATCTTTGTAATTTGATACAAAAGCGAGGATGAATGTTAATTATAGTAAATCGGTTTCAGGACTCACAGGTAAACTGAACGCACTTGCAAAGTGCTCGAAGATAAAAGGGATGAACGATTGTAGGAAGGCAAAGGAAATTTGTAATTGGCGCGTGGAAGCTGGCGGTAATTTTTAATCGTCACTTACTTGCTGCCTGAATTGAGGTGAGGCTGGAGGTGAAAGCGGTTGATTGTTCTCCATTGTTGTTATCAGGTGTATTCCCCTGGGGAAACAGTTTAAGGACTATTGGTAGCGTACAATGGAAATTGGTTGTCGTAGAGAGATGTCGAATGCAAGAAAGATGCTGCGGCGCGAGAGACGCGATTGACTATAAGCGTTGAACGTCTGTTAAGGTAATGAAGCTTTCTCAGTTCTCAGGTCGCATCGCAATCGCGCAAGCCTGCTCTGGGCGGCCCGGTTGTTGCAGGAGCACGATCATGCGGCGGTCCACAGTCGGTCCAATGGGCGTGAGGGGCTCGTCGTTGCCGGCCAATTGCGGCGTGCCTGTCAGCCGATCAGCGCGTGATCAGCGGCATGCTGTTCACGTGCTCCCAGTCTGACCGAGGTCGTGATCGTGACGTCAGGATGCGTGGCGCGCGTTCCCTGATACGTCATGCCGTCATACAGAGCGAGACTAGGGCGAGGAAGCGCGCGAGGGGTCGTCGTGGAGGCGAGGCAGAAGTGGTGGAGAGACCCCCACCTGACGTCTACTTTTCGTCCCGTCACCCAATCAAGCGTCAAGCTCGATTTCTCTCCTCATCTGCTGTATACGATGCATCTACTAACACAAAGCTCACACAATGTGTCGACTGTGGTCCATCTGATCCGAAGTTTCTGTGAACGAATCAAGTCAGGGGGGTAGAGAGGGAATGGCGGAGAGATACTAGCTTGTTGTACTACACTAACCGACTAACGTGCTTCCTTTCTTCCGCACACTGAACCGTGGCCTTTCACACCGTGCTGCATCAGACATGCCAGACTTCACTCGGTGCATCTATTAGTCTCTCCAAGAATACACGCTTTGTAAACTTGTATTCTACTTGTTTATTGATAGGTTAGGTATGCAGACTTGCTTAACTGACTAATAATGTTTATTCTACCGTTAATCAGCTAATGCGCGTTTCGATGTTATAGAAGCATTTGGCGCAGTTTGTGATCTTAAATATAACAGTCTCTTTTTAGGTTAGTTAATTTCAGTTTCCCGAAATTTTCTCTGTAGACCTTTACAAAGCTTCGAATGGTTAATATAATATTACTGTTGCGTTTCTGTATTCGACATAAGTAATTGGAAACTGTGTATGTGGATGCCAAAGAAAGGTTGTTTGATGATTATCATATAGTAGATTTCTTAGATGGACGTTACAAGGAATGCTGAAAATAGCAAGCAGATGGCAATGTCGGTGTGTAAGATCAGCCGGTAAGCTCGTGATCATGGTTTTCAAGTATTGTGGCCCTCGCTTCGATCGCGCAATTATCGTGCGTGTCTCGCTGAGAAATAGGCGATTGCTTCGAAAATAAATCGGGTAAATTTAAAGTATAGCTTATCTCGAGAAGAATTAGTTCATTGGTTACCATAGAAACGATAAGCTGGGTACAGTAAAATTAAATAATTTCTCTTTCTTCTCGTACGACGTCAAGTTTCCTTTGCGGCGATCGAAAGGTGCCACATAGTTTACTAGAAAATGTGGATGCTATATCAGTAGCTAGACATGCTTAGCGTCACGTAAGCAAGGATGGGCATCATGGAGGATGAACTTGCGCCATACACGTGGCCATCAGTAAACTAGTCGGGATGGATCAGTCTGATTAATTAACATAATTCACTAGCGGTCGGCTGAACGCAAGCTTCGATATCGCTAATCGCACGCTGCTTGGCCTAGACAAACTGTAATAGCTATATTAGCTGTTGCATCCGACTATACTACTTTTAAGTGCATTACGACAGTCACGAGTCACGACCTGTAAGCGTGTCGCCTGGGGGGGTGTGTCAGGCGTTAAACGGGTCAGAGCCCTTTGCGGAAAGTGTCACGTAAACATAGCGTGAACTAAAATTAAGCCTGATGGCGAAGTGGGAATCAAGCTTAGATCATCAGCTCTATCTCTTGCCTATGCATGCTCGTCATTGCTCGTAACGCTGTAGTTAAGCAACTTTGTTTGCTAACTAAACTTGGAGTGTGATTAGTTGGTTCAAAAAGAAGAATCAATATTTTCCAGTTTCAAATTATTCCTCGTTATCTGCCGTCTTTGCCGTCGCAGTCGCCGTATACATAGTTGCTAATGAAGAAGAAAAGAAAAAATTGTATGTAAAGTTTCATATCGCTCGTAGTAATATCTTTTTTAATGCGAAATGCGCCAGACATGTTCAGCTGCGAGATAAGGAGATAACTGTCTCGGAGGAGACGCTTGCAAAACAATGTTGCAAAGATGACAAATAAAAGAAACGCGACAAAGGAGTCGTCATACATTCACCTGGACTGATTTATTTGGTGTTTACCGAGTTTAAATATGATTATAACTCGTATACTCATATACTCGACACTCGTTGGTAATGGAGCATTGAATGCTAATTCTTGAATAATAGTTTTCTATTTCTCTAATAAGACACACACTAGTAATCTTTCAATTTCTTCGATTTCTATTGCCCTTGCAATAACTACGCAGTGCGGCTAAACAGCTCATACACGGGATCTCATTATCTGTCTACTTACCCGGGAATATGGAGTGGGAAAAAGAGAGAGAGGTTATGTGACTTTACCAGCCTTTATTAATCTTTAGTCTACCGTTGATATAGTAGTTATCTATGATTTGAATTTCATTGTTAGTTAAGGTTACAATCTACCTTATCGACGGGATGCGCACGCACAGGTGTGCCCGGTCGGTAAATTTGGGATCAATACGCCCAATGAGGAGAGTACTAGAGTGCACACGTATAGTAGGCAGATGTAGTAAGCACCAACGAATGAGAGATTGAGGTAGAAAGGTTAGAAATGTGTAGGCGGGTTTTATCCCTCCATTCTACTCTAGCCAGCCCCCCACTACTCGTGCACGGAGTCACGCTGCTAAGATAGGAGAGGGGGTTGTTTGGTATTGCAGCGGCATTTAAGTTTAGTTAGTTGCCCGCTGACAGCGGCCGCGTAACGTGCTGTCGTGGTGATTGTATATCCGTGCATTTGATCGGAGCTGTGCGACGAGACGCGACAATCTCCGGGACCAGTCTACCAAAAAAGCATACAGAAAAAATGGAAAATCGTGATCCGATTGAAAGCGTCGGTGCACGAGTATAAAGCATAAAATCGAAGGTATATCGCAACAGTATTAAAACAGCCGGTTGTGCAGTTTCATTGTGGAGTGTACGCTTGTTTGTTCTCTCTTCTCCCTCGGCTACAAGTACGCATACCTGTTTTGCATATTTCTCATCACTATCGTCCCTCGTGCGTATGTTGTGTCTCAGTCAAGGTCGTCGCAGTCAATTGCGCGACTCGTCATCATCATCCTCGTCATCTTTTCCGAGCACCGCTGTTTATCATTGATCCGCTTGATTGGTTCCATCCAACGAGATCATGCTGTCGTCGTCGTCGTCATCGTCGATGCTGATGTGGTGATGGCAGAGCACAGAGGATGTCACGCCGCAAGCAGAGCAATCCGAAACCACTGAAACGTGAGTCAAATGGCATCCCTAGTCATGTTTTTTTCTTTTCCATCTCTCTGCTAGTGCTGACTGTTGGGTACCTACAGACCCCCCCCCCCCTTTTATTTCTCGAAAACATTCATAAGTTTTAACTCAGTTCTTTTGAATATGAGACGGATCATGAGGGGGAAGGGGAGGCTACGTTATCCCATTCGTACAGTCAAGTAGTTGAGACAAGTGAAGTTGGCCGGTAGACCTGTCAGCTGACCTTTCGCGGTTGACGGGTCACGTGGTCGAAGCAGAGAGATTCGATGTACGTATAACACGATATACCTATATATGTCAGAGTGTGTACGGTGCGCGCCTTGTGCGTGCGCATGCATATATACATGTCAAACGCGATGAACGCGATTACGTTTGATCTCGTGCGATGATAATTAACTATATGTATACTCTCTTGTGTTGCGCGTTTGCCTCTGGATAAGCCGATAGAACTCGACAATAATTTACAACGGCAATCGCGCAGTAACCTCGAATTTCCAGCAATTTCAATGCTACGACGAATCTTAATGGATGAATTATGATTATTTTGGGGGAAAATTACGAACGATGCGATAATAAAAACGCATACGTGGAAAGAAAGAAAAAATTATCGCAGTATCGATAATGAAGGCATGATCACAAAGCCGTATCTGCGCTTAATCGTTAAGGTGCTCGCTCGACCGCTTATCTCTCTGCGTTTTTATATTATAATTTATACGTTCCAGCCGAGGCTCCTTATTGGTTAATCTCTCATAAAGAAATTTTTATCTATATGCTATTGAAACGTCCAACGTAACTGTTTGCATGGCGACGTATCGTTTCTTGTTATCAGACTTCTAATGACTGGCTGGCTGGCCGGCTGGCTGGCTGTGTATGCATAATATGCATGTGTACGTCCGCTGAAAATATCCGAGTCGATAAATGAATTTTCCGGCGAGACAATTTCAGATTTCAGTTGCACAGTCAGTTCTGGCCAATCACATGGTCCGATCGCACGAAAGCCCGTCGTCTACTTACTTTCACGTGGCTGTTCGACTCGTTTGACCGGGTTCTTCCTACTCCCCCCCCCCCCCCCCCCTCCTCTTAACCTCCCCATCTACCGTGTGCGCTCCCTGCACAGTGCACACACGAACTCCTCATGAAGCCGCGTGCGCGCGCCTCTCACCCTCCCCCCTCTCGCCAAGCAGCTTCTTTTGGCGATCGTCGATGGTCCCATCTATCGGATTTCGCCGGAGATGACTCGCCGAACGTCGACATTTTCGCGCCATTTCGTTGCTCGGGGGCACGCTAGACGAGACGAGCGAGCGTCTGTTTATCGCGTGACTTCTAATTGGATGCAGACAGGTCGTAATTGAGTTAATAACGCGATACTGCAATTAAGGTAAGCAAAAATATAATAATAATAATGGAGACGACAAAGAAAAGGGAAATTCGTTGGCCCAGAGAGGCAAAGGACGGAGAAACTAACCTCGGTTCTCCCAGTGCCACAATACATATAGCATTACTGTAACAGCAGCAGAAGATCATCCAGTCAACAATAATAACACCGCGAGACGAGAAGGTGTCCCCTTTCGGTGTTTCATCGCGAGGCTATAACTGGCGGAAGATATCGCTGGATTAATCGTCGATGTCTCCGATAAAGGCGTCCCGCGGTGAGGTTACCTCCTGCCGTGCGCGCGCGCAACCGTCAAATTAATAAGCAATGATTTTCTAGAATGCTTTATTGAATCGTACTCCTCGTATATAATATATCTGGCCGCGCCATCTCTTTTCCACAGCCGAGACTCCCTCTTATTATGGTATTCCTCGCTTTCCCTCCACGCGTCCTTTCGACGCTAATAGTCCTGGCTCGTCCATTCTCGCCCCAACTGCTGCGAGATAAGCAATCGTTTGACCGAATCAATTTCCGAACGTTAATATTGCCTTTTGCGTTGAATCGAGCGGTCGAACGTCTCTCGGGGAGATGGCAGGGAGCTGAGAAAGGGGGAAGGAAGAAAAGAGAGGGAGAGAGAGATACGAAGAAGAGAAAGGACTATCGGGCAAGTGATCTCGCCTAGTTAGCTCTCCTGTTCGGTTTGGTTCTCCAGTCGCGATCTCCCCCCGTGCTTCTCCCCCCACGATCCTTTTATTCCGACTCCTTGTAGGCTTTCGCGCGATCCGCGTCCTTCCTTTACCGAGGGAATCCGATAGGAAGAGGAGACCTGCTGCTCGGCTCATAAATACAACAGCACGCACCCGATGGTAAAAGGAGGAGGAGGAAAGAGGTATGAGGAGGAGCAGCAGTTGGATAGAAGGTACGGGGAGGGGGGTGGGAGTAGGGGGAAAGGCGAAGAAGGGCGAGCCTACAAATTGCTACACCGCATTGTAGTGTCACTCGAGCCTGTTACGACACGTCCCTGGCATCGTTGGAATGGTGTTTACTTACTCTCTCTCTCTCTCTCTCGCGCGCACACAAACACCCTCTTCGCCATTCCTTCCCTCGTTATACAACAATATTTTCTTGCCTTTTTTTTCAACGATGATTACACATGTACTCTTATACTTTACTGATTTTTCTCTTGTTTTTCACCAATAGCTACGCAAAGTGGAGGAGTGCGTCAGAGCGAGGCTCCCGATCCTAAACTCGAGGCACGGCCGAGATAAGCTATCGTGCAGTATTTCGAAGGAATATTAGTGAAATGAGCCGATAAGAAACTTTAACCTGTCGCTCCTGTCACGTTCGCGATCAGCCAGCGACGATTACAAAACGTTTCGCTTCGATACCAATGCGAGGCTAATCGCTCATGACTAACGTCTTGCACATTTCTATCTTCTAGATAGATTTCAAATAAAGCAAGGAACAAATATAGTATTATATGCTCCTTGTTATTGCATTATTGGCGTTGTCTCTGAGCGATGTTTTACAGAGAGCCGATACCATGCAGTCAGATTAGTTGGCTCCTTCAGAAAGCATCTGCCTTCTCTCGAGATAAGCTCCGCCAACAGCAGTAGCAGTACCACCAGTCTTCTCCTTTGCTGCAAAGCTTTCTTCTGTTTTTCCACTGACCTTTTTTTCTTCTTTTTTTTACAGATCCTCGCAACGCTACAAAGAGAAAAATGCTTATCGCTTCTGCTCTCGACCAATGATTAATATGTACGGACGATTGTTTAATGCTCGTGCGCCGCTGCCATAGCCTATCTCGTGATTGGAAGATGTAGAACTGGTCCCGTTGTTCCACGAACCGAGAGAATCGTACACAGTCTCCAAATATATCGCTCATTAGCGCTAACTGATCGGAACAACGATCGAGTTGCACCGCTGTTGTTGGGTGAGAGAGGAGGGGGGGGGGGGGGGGGGGAGAAGAAAAGTCGCGATACCACACGAGAGTAGGAGAGTTACAGCAAGATCGCATCTCATCTCGAGACTCGCAAGAGAACGATTTGGTCTTTGGCTCGTTCCTCGACGAATCATGCAGGTAATTAGGAGAACTGGCCAAAAGTCCGCAACTCTCTCCATTTTTTCCAATATTATCTCTCTTCGGTTGTGCAAATAGATTTACTCAATTTGCCTCTCTAAAGAGAGAGGAAGAGAGAGGCAGAGAGAGAGAGAGAGAGAGAGAGAGATAGTGGACGATAGATTTCCATGCGACGTTTTTATCGCTCGGATTTCTGCGAGGTCCATATGGATCTTGTCATTCCTCGACAATTGTCTCTTTCGCCGTGGAGAAGGCAGAAGCCTATCTCTCTCGAGTGGTCCTTTTCTCTTCAATCATCGGTCTTATCCACAACCACTCGAGATAAGAACGGCGCCTCGGTCATTTCGAGCCTGTACTCACTCGAATTCTTCCGATCGAGATAGCGCGAAATTAAGGACGACCTTTCGGTGCCAATTAAATCCTCTTTCCCCCCTTCTGCCCCCCGCCCCTCCTCCTCTTCCTCTCTTCGACGAATCATCGCGCATTGCTCGAGTTTCGAATTATATATACCGCGATGGAATTGAGAAAATGCGTGGGTGCTCCCTCTCTCTCTCTTTCTCTCTCACACGCTCTCTGACTTTTCAACGAGCAGAGAGTGGGGGTCCTAAGGAAGCTTTCCCTATCGGTACGAAGGGCCATGTCCGCATAAACACACACTTGCCTTGCCTGCATAAGGCTTCCTTTATTATCAACGGCCAGATCGCGTGCATATTGCATCGGTCTACCTCGAGAGAGAGAGAGGGTGAGAGCCGAGTGGGGGGGGGGGGGGGGGGAGGAGGATATCAACGTATATCGAAGTCCCGGAGCGGAGAGCCCTTCTCTCCCCTCCTTCCCTCTTCCACTTCTTACCTTCCACCACATCTCATTTGCTAGAGAGTACCCATAGCACGGGCCCTCTCGGTCCACACCAGAAAAGAATCGCCGCGTTTGATCACACGTAACTCACCCTTCTCCCTCCATCCACGTTAGTCCTCACAAAGGCCCTCCGCGAGAGTCGCTTCTTCTTTCTGATAATCGCGACAAATCGAAACGCAGGAACGCGGATCCTTCGAGGAATTCTTTTTTGCTCCCCGACTCTTTTACTCACATATATATATATATATAAAACTCGCTGTATAGCAACTCTCTACCCTTTTCTTACCGCTCAGATTCCTTCGGGCATCCATCCTTAAAACTCGAGATCGATCAAATCCTCCCCCCTAGCTTTCTTAATGTTCACGTGCAGAGTATTTCTTCGGTTCATTCAATCGAGCTAACGGAAAAATCCAAAACTAAGATAGCGAGAGAGAGAGAGAGAGAGAGAGAGATTTCAGGGTCCGATTGCAAAATCCACGAAGAATATTTTGAGATAAAGAGAGGTAGATGGAGTATTTTATCAGCGTGCAAGGACCTCGTATATAGAGGGGCAGGAGGAGGGGGGGGAGAAGAGTGCTCACAATGCTGTAATTTCAGTGTTTGATCTTCCCATCTCTCTATGGGGGTATTATATGGGTTCTTCATGGGCTCACGCGTACCAGCGAGTGTTCGAATAAGGGGAGGCCGGTTTTATTTTACCCGCATTATTATTCCGTTGGAGATCGCGCGCTGATCCGTTCCACGGACTCGCCAAGGTAAACTTTAGCTCGCGTCTCTCTCTCTCTCTCTCTCCCTCCGTGTTTATGTTTGCTGAAAGGAACAGTCAAAAGAAAACGGGGAATT